>NC_091173.1:41643980-41913980 GCF_040958095.1 Procambarus clarkii
ATTTAAAATTACGTTTTGAATTACTTTCTACCACTCCTTTGTCTAACCAGATGTACGTATTGACAATTCAAACACTTAAAAAGCTCTTTTTAACATTAGTGTGGGTTACGTGTGCCTGATGTGACCATCTGTAACGCCGTCATCTGCTGTTCCCAGCTAGCTGTAATTATTACTTCTTTGTTTTTTTTTGTGATCGTGTGAGTGTTTGTGTTTATGTGTGTGGTGCGGATATTCCTAGTAGCACGGACTACGGTGAGCCCGTAGTGGACTTACCTGGCTCAGGAGCGGGGCTGTAACTGGCCCGTAACGCGATCATATAGGATTTATACCATTGGGAGGTCAGGTATATACAATTAGGTAACATACAAATGCTAATAATATACTAATAACGACTCGTTACATAATGATACATACACATAAAAACTTAATTAAATAATTTTTTTTATATACAAACCAAGCAAAATGCAGTTTGCATTGGTTTAAATTTTGTATAAATCATAATACTTTGATAGCTGTCTTATAAATGCATGGCATACAGATTTTAATTGGATTTTTTTAACGCAGCTTGCAACCTGCGGTGCACATCTGATATTGACGTTCTTTATATTAACCAATAATTATTGATATTGCAGGCGTGCCATCCTTACATCACCGACTGTGTTGCTAAAGGTCGTGTTGAGGATGGCGATGAACGTGTTGGTACCCCTGCTAATCCCACTGGGAGAACAGCTCACAAATGGTAAGTCTCTTATCAATGATCCGTTCCTTAAGCCTTGGATTATTTATGGCTTAATATTTTTCACAGGTATTTACTCTTGTTAGCTGGATATAGTATGCGTGGTTGTTCTTCAAGGTAGGGTAATGGTCGCGATAAATAAGTTGTACTTAAACTTGCTTATCTTGCTTGATATTTCCTACTTTGTTCAGCTTTGGGTCAAATATCGCAAAGGTTCTAATAACAGGTGCTCTTTGAAGTGCTATGAATATTTGGAACATGGATAATAATGGAATCCGCAAGCCTATTCCCCTATGCAATGCTGGGATACAGCTTTGCTCTGTGTGTGTGTTTTCAGGTGGCAAAGTTTGTTCTAATCCGCTCTGTCAACGTTCCAAAAGGGTACACGAATGTTTGGGGTCGTTGCATACGCTGCTGGTATTGTTCTAATTATGAGCCCCTAAAGTGTCGAGCTTTATGATAAGTCAACTTTCTGCCCTTCTTCTGTGACTGTCTCAAGTCGGTGTGATTGAATCATTTAGTTAACTGACGAATATTAAAAACTGAATTTGTGCTAGTAATGATCCCTGTGGTACTCTGATTCTTATTCACTTCAATTATGATTGCAACTATTTGACTATAACTTTGCTTCCTGTTAAATAGAAAACGATTCCGTGTGAGAACGATTATTGTTATTCCGGCTTCCTTCTAGTGTTTATATACATGACTTGTGAAGTACTTTGCCCCGAGCTTTCTGGCACTTCAACAGTTACGATAAAGTCCTTCTCTTTCCTGCTTGATCACCTACATGATATTTTGCTGTAGAACTCAAGTCGGTTGATCAGTCCAGCAACCAGGAGGCCTGGTCGACGACCGGGCCGCGGGGACGCTAAGCCCCGGAAGCACCTCAAGGTAACCTCAAGGTAGGAGTTGCTAGACCACAGGTCCCTTCATGGATATGTAATACTTTATTTTTGTTGTATTATGAAATTTGTCTTTTTTTACTGCTCCAATAGATTCTAAATAAAATTTCTAATAATGATTGGGTATATATATCAGTGATACTGGACTATAGCATGATCCACCACTCTATCCCTTATCATAAATACAGGTATATCCTAAGCTGTTTAAGTAGTTCTTTTTACCCCAGTAAGGTATTGTTCATTATCGCAAGGGGGTTGCCCAGAGCTTCAGCTAGTCGTCTTCACCATATACGGGAAGATCTAGTATCATGTAACAAATTTCGAAGCATCTTCATTCTTAAAATGTCTTCTTTACCCTCGGTGTTGTAAGTTATATTTCGTTCTGACTTAGTTGGTGTAGTTCTGCGCCCTGCCACAGGGAGGTACTTTGATTTTATTTTGCATATTTCTTTACAGACTTCTTTTTGCTCCTTTTATGTGTCCTTATCATTTTCCTTTTACCATTCCTCTCTCTTGCTAAGTCTGACGACATGATAATATAAACATCTATTTCTACTTCTGAAGTAGTTTTAATTTTTCATTAGCTATTGATGCTGTATAAGTAACATAACTGATGATCTTTTACAGGTATTCCAATTTTCCTTTGATCTATTTTCTCTATTATTTCTCAAGGTTTTCTCTCTGAGCTACATTTAATGTAATGTTAACTAAATTGAATGGGAAAATTTTGTCAAATCACAATAACCGACACGATTGGATTTACACAGCATGACTTAAGAATAAAGCACCAAGTAGAGTAGAGAGTAGAGTAAGTACCAAGTATGTACACCAAGTAGACAGTAGAGAGCACAAGCCACAAGTGAACACTCGAAAATCCAGAAAGTGCTTTGAATAGTAGATCTTGCAAAACACCATACAGTGAGTAACAACATTTATTCCCAGAATGAGTCCAAAACGTATAATCACTGGAGATTTCAAGCATCAAAAGATAAACTGGGAGGCACTAGACCCACGCCAGAAAACAGCGGATTGACAAATTTATAAGCAGCTCATATTGTGTCATAACCATAATATCATTAATGTCATATTAACTCAATATTCATCTAACTGTTGTCTTGGTACAGAGTCTCGGCTCTACTCCAGCAAGAGGAGGAACACGGTAAGGAAGTTTCATGACCAATCAGAGCTCTAGAGCTTACTTGGGTGCAACTCACCCAGCTTATTTCCTATCCTTTTACTAGAAGAATGGCCTCGTTACCTTCTTGGTCATCAAAGCGTATGATCACCCCCCCCCCCCCCCGCCGGGGAAAGGTGATTTCAAAGAGGCTCAAATTCCTTAGAAACAACTTTGTAAGGCAATATATATAGAGGAGGAAATGCGAGCAGGGAGAGAGGGGATCAATTAACCTGGCTAGACTTTGTTTTCAGACGAGGCAGAGGCAGATATTCCACTGGGAGCCAGAGGCCACCGGAGACTGGTCGTTCTTTATATAACCGGAATGAAAACCAAATCAAGAGGGCAGAGCGGTGAAGGTTGATGACCTTATACTAGAACTCTCTGCCTTGTGAGCACCTAGTAAGGTTAACACACACACACACACACACACACCCACACACACACACACACACACACACACACACACACACACACACACACACACACACACACACACACACACACACACACACACACACACACACACACACACACACACAATGTCAATGTTTGCGGATGACGCAAAATTAATGAGAAGAGTTGTGACAGACGAGGATTGTAGGATCCTCCAAGAGGACTTAAACAGGTTGCAGAGATGGTCATGGAAATGGCTACTGGAGTTTAACACCAGTAAATGTAAAGTTATGGAAATGGGATCAGGTGATAGGAGACCAAAGGGACAGTACACAATGAAGGGGAACAGCCTACCTGTAACGATTCGAGAAAAAGACCTGGGAGTGGATGTGACACCTAATCTAACTCCTGAGGCACATATAAATTGGATAACGACAGCAGCGTACTCTACACTGGCGAAAATTAGAACTTTATTCAGAAACCTATATGAGGAGGCTTTTAGGGCGCTTTACACTGCCTACGTGAGACCCGTCTTAGAGTATGCCGCGCCATCATGGAGCTCCCACCTCAAGAAACACATAAAGAAACTGGAGAAGGTCCAGAGGTTTGCGACGAGGCTTGTCCCAGAGTTACGAGGGATGGGATATGAAGAGCGTCTGCAGGAACTGAACCTTACGACACTAGAGAAAAGAAGGGAGAGAGGAGATTTGATAGGGACATATAAAATACTCAGAGGAATTGACTAAGTGGAATAGATGAAATGTTCACACGTAATAATAACAGAACGAGGGGACATGGGTGGAAACTGGAAATTCAGATGAGTCACAGAGATGTTAGGAAGTTTTCTTTTAGCGTAAGAGTAGTGGAAAAATGGAATGCACTTGGGGAACAGGTTGTGGAAGCAAATGCTATTCATACTTTTAAAACTAGGTATGATAGGGAAATGGGACAGGAGTCATTGCTGTAAACAACCGATTGCTGGAAAGGCGGGATCCAAGAGTCAATGCTCGATCCTGCAAGCACAAATAGGTGAGTACAAATAGGTGAGTACACACACACACACACACACACACACACACACACACACACACACACACACACACACACACACACACACACACACACACACACACACACACACACACACACACACACACACACTCACACACACACACACTCACACACTGCCTGAGGAGAGAGGCAGAAAGACAATACGAAAATTACATCGCAAGCAAGGGAAAGACTCAACCAAAATTGCTGCACAGCCAGTTCATGAGGAAAACAACAGTAAAAGAACAGATAATGAATATAAGGATAGAGGCAGACGGATTCACTACAAACGACAAGGAAGTGTGTGAGGAACTGAATAAGAAGTTCCAGGAGGTCTTCACCTTCGAGCAAGGAGAGATTCCAGAGATATGAGAGGGAATAGTTAACCAGGAACCACTCGAAGAGTTTGAGATTACCAGTGGGGAAGTAAAGAAGTGTTTACTAGAGTTGGATGTATCAAAAGCTATAGGCCCAGATGGAATCTCCCCTTGGATACTAAGGGAAGGAGCAGAAGCACTATGCCTGCCACTCTCCATAGTGTATAACAAATCACTGGCAACGGGGGAACTGGCAGAAATTTGGAATGCAGGTAATGTAGTTCCAATATAGAAGAAAGGGGATAGACAGGAGGCACTGAACTACAGGCCAGTGTCCCTAACCTGCATACCATGCAAGCTGATGGAGAAGATTGTGCGAAGAAAGCTAGTGGAACATCTGGAGCAAAAGCACTTTGTAACACAGCATCAACATGGGTTCAGGGATGGTAAGTCCTGCCTCACAGGGCTAATTGAATTCTACGACCAACAAAATTCAGGCAAGAAAGAGAGGGGTGGGCAGACTGCATATTTTTGGATTGTCAAAAAGCCTTTGATACAGTAGTACACAAGAGGCTAGTGAAAAAGCTGGAGATGCAGGCTGGAATGAAAGGGAAGGTACTCCGTTGTATAAGTGAGTACCTAAGTAACAGAATACAACGAGTCACTGTGAGGGGTGAGGTCTCGGATTGGCGTGACGTCACAAGTGGAGTCCCCCCAAGGGTCAGTCCTTGGAAAAACTACTGATTCTGATATATGTAAATGATCTCCCAGAGGGTATAGAATCGTTTCTCTCAATGTTTGCTGATGATGCAAAAATTATGATGAGGATTGAAACAGAGGATGATAGTAGGAGGCTACAGGACGACTTTGGCTGAATGAATGGTCCAACAAATGGCTGCTAAAGTTTAACCCGAGTAAATGCAAAATAAGGAAACTAGGCGGTTGAAACAGGAGGCCAGACACGAGATACAGAATAGGAGATGAAGTACTTAATGAAACGGAAAGAGAGAAAGATCTAGGAATTTATATCACACCAAACATGTGTCCTGAATCCCACATAAAAAGAAATACATCTGTGGCATATGCGAGGCTGGCTAACATCAGAACAGCGTTCAGGAACCTGTGTAAAGAATCGTTCAGAATCTTGTACACTGCATACGTAAGACCAATCCTGGAGTATGCGGCCCTAGCATGGAGCCTGTACCTTGTCAAGCACACGACGAAGCAGGAAAAAGTTCATAGGTATGCCACTAGACTAGTCCCAGAACTAAGAGGCATGAGTTACGAGGAAAGGCTGCGGGAAATGCACCTTACGACACTGGAAGACAGAAGAGTGTGGGGAGGCATGATTACTAAATACAAAATCCTCAGTGGAATTGACAGGGTAGACAAGGATAAACTATTCAACACTGGCGGCTCACGAACAACGGGACACAGGTGGAAACTGAGTACCCAAATGAGCTACAAGGACGTTTGAAAGAATTTTTTCAGTGTCAGAGTAGTTAACAGGTGGAATGCATTAAGCTGTCATGTGGTGGAGGCTGACTCCATACACAGCTCTAAATGTAGATATGATAGAGCCCAGTAGGCTCAGGAACCTGTACACCAGTTGATTGACAGTTGAGAGGCGGGAGCAAAAAGTCAAAGCTCAACCCCCGCAAGCACAATTAGGTGAGTACAATTAGATGAGTACACACAAAAAAAAAAAAAAAACTCTCTGGAATCATAACGAATGCCGTGTTTCCCCAGGAGTACACAATAGTAAGGAAAGAGAGGGAAGGTAGGGGAGGAGGAGGAGGAGTGGCCCTACTCATGAGAAAGGAATGGAGTTTTAAGGAGATGGCTATCCCGGGCTGTGAGGGTTTCAGAGACTACATAGCAGGCACCATGACAATGGGAGGACCAAGAATAGTAGTAGCAGTAATATATAATCCTCCACCAAATGACAGAAGACCCAGTCAAGAGTACGAAAACAACAACATGGCAGTTAACACTATAATTGAGAGGGCAGCCTCTGCTGCCTGTAGAAATAGATCCCACCTGCTCATCATGGGCGACTTCAATCACGGAAGGATTGATTGGGAGAACAAGGAACCACATGGAGGCAAGGATACGTGGAGAGCCAAACTACTGGAGGTGGTGACTAGAAACTTCTTAACCCAGCATGTCAGTGAACCCACAAGGATGAGAAGAAAAGGACGAACCAGCGAGACTCGACCTGGTCTTCACCCTGAACGACTCTGACATAAGAGAAATCGGTTTTGAGGCCCCAGTAGGAATGAGCGACCACAGTGTACTGGTGTTTGAGTACCTGGTTGAAGAAGGGTTATTGAACTCGAGGAGGGAAACCGAAACCGATAGGCTAGCATACCGAAAGGGAAACTATGAAGAGATAAGAAAAATCCTAAAATATATAGCATGGGAAACAGAGCTCAGGGAAAAGACGGCCCAAGATATGATGGACTACATCACGCAAAAGTGCAAGGACGCAGCAAACAAGTTTGTCCCAGCCCAAAAGGAAAACAGTGAAATGAAGATGAGAAGCCCATGGTTTAATCAGAGATGTAGGCTAGCTAAGCAGCAAAGTAAAAGGGCATGGAGAAACTATTGAAATAACAGGACACTGGAGAGCAGAGAAAGATACCAGAATGACAGGAATGAATATGTCAGGATGAGAAGAGAGGCAGAAAGACAATACGAAAACGCAAGACAATACATCGCAAGCAAGGCAAAGACTCAGCCTAAATTGCTGCATAGCCACATCAGGAGAAAAACAACAGTAAAGGAACAGGCTATGAAATTAAGGATAGGGGCGGAAAGATTCACAACAAACGACAAAGAAGTGTGTGAGGAACAAAGTAAGAAATTCCAAGAGGTCTTCACCATAGAGCAAGGAGAAATCCCAGAGATATGAGAGGGAATAGCTAACCAGGAACCACTGGAAGAGTTTGAGATTACCAGCGGGGAAGTAAGGAAGTGTTTACTAGGGTTGGATGTGACAAAGGCTATAGGCCCAGATGGAATCTCCCCTTGGATAATAAAGGAAGGAGCAGAAGAAATGTGCCTACCACTCACCATAGTGTATAACAAATCTCTGGCAACAGGGGAACTGCGAGAAATTTGGAAAGCAGCTAAAGTAGTACCGATATACAAGAAAGGGGATAGACAGGAGGCACTGAATTACAGACCAGTGTCCCTAACCTGCATACCATGCAAGATGATGGAGAAGATTGTGCGAAGAAAGCTAGTGGAGCACCTGGAGCGAAGGAACTTTGTAACACAGCACCAACATGGATTCAGGGATGGCAGGTCCTGCCTCACAGCGTTACTTGAATTCTCCGACCAGGCAACAAAAATAAGGCAAGAAAGAGAAGGGTGGGAAGACTGCATTATTTTGGATTGTCAGAAAGCCTTTGACACAGTGCCACACAAGAGGCTAGTGAAAAAGCTGGAGATGCAGGCTGGAGTGAAAGGGAAGGTACTCCGTTGGATACAGGAGTACCTAAGCAACAGGAGACAACGAGTCAGTGTAAGGGGTGAGGTCTCAGATTGGCGAGACGTTACGAGTGGAGTCCCGCAGGGGTCAGTCCTTGGACCGATACTGTTTCTGATATATGTAAATGATCTCCCAGAGGGTATAGAATCGTTTCTCTCAATGTTTGCCGATGATGCAAAAATTATGAGGAGGATTGAAATGATATATATATATATATATATATATATATATATATATATATATATATATATATATATATATATATATATATATATATATATATATATATATATATGTATATATATACATATATAAATATATATATACATATATATATATATATATATATATATATATATATATATATATATATATATATATATATATATATATATATATATATATATATATATATATATATTGGTAGCAGTCTTTCTTGTAAACATATGTTGTTAAATATGACCGAAAAAGTAAGATTAATAATTCTCACACGAATTTTCGCAATATTTTTATGTTTATTTTTACTGTCGATGGTAATTGAAAACTCAATTCTCCAAAATTCATTTTTATTTCTAGTCAGACGCAACGCTTGAACACGTTTCGTAATAACTTACTACATTTTCAAAGACTTTAGTTTACACACGCACACACAACTGTAACCTGAAAACAGAGTTTTACCTAATGCTAACATTGAACAGCTTGTTTTATATACTCGCATTTGGGTGAGGTGATATGTTGTACGAGTTTTGGATGATGTGAACAAACGTTTGACCAAACATGACAGAACCAGGTGCAATGGGTATAAATTGGATAAGTGAGAGGGAAGAATGGAAGTAACTGCAAAGGGCCTATTGGCCTATACTTCCTCTTGATGCTTCTATATTGGTGCGAAGTCTTGAAGTCGGTAAAATATTGTTGGGCATTAATTGGCTGTTGATTGCTGGTGTTGACTTCTTGATGTGTAGTGCCTCACAAATGTCAAGCCGCCTGCTATCGCTGTATCTATCGATAATTTCTGTGTTGTTTGTTAAGACTTCTCTGGTGATGCTCTGGTTGAGGGAAGAGATTATATGTTCCTTAAGGGAGCCCTGTTGCTTATGCATCGTTAATCGCCTGGAAAGAGACGTTGTTGTCTTACCTATATACTAAGTTCATTTGGGCTTACAATCCCCAAGTGGGCATTTGAAGGCATAGACGACGTTAGTCTCTTTTAAGGAGTTCTGCTTTGTGACTGGAGAATTTTTCATGAGTATGTTGGCCGTTTTTTTGGTTTTATAGTAAATATATTTTATATATATATATATTTATATATATATATATATATATATATATATATATATATATATATATATATATATATAAATATATATATATATATATATATATATATAAATATATATACATATATATATATATATATATATATATATATATATATATATATATATATATATATATATATATATATATATATATATATATATATATATATATATTTGCGAGGCACTACACATCAAGGAGTCAACACCAGCAATCAACAGCCAATTATTGCACAACTATATTCTACCCACCTCAAGACTCCGCTCCAATATAGAAGCATCAAGAAATATGGACCAATAGGCTTTCTACAAACACTTCTATTCAATATCCATTGTTTCGTGTTCCTTCTTGTGTTGATGAAATTAATACCCTATTAATACTCTTATTCTGTCTTGTGTTGATGAAATTAATACCCTATTAATACCACATCTTGTTCTGTCTTGTGTTAATGCCACATCACCCCTTCCACCTCACTCAAATGTAGATATAAAAACGGAGATGCGTAAGTTCTATTCAGTTGTGTATTTGTGAACTAAAGTCTTTGAAAATGTAATAAGTTTTACGAAACGCGCTCGTGTCGCGTCAGACTAGAAATAAAAATGAATTTTGGAGAATTGATTTTTGATTTACCTCCAACTGTGAAACGAAATGTACGAAAGATTGAGAAAATTCGTGTTAAAATTATTAATCTTACTTTTTCGGTCATATTTAATAATATATGCCTACAGGAAAGACTGCTACCAAAATATACTAATATATATATATATATATATATATATATATATATATATATATATATATATATATATATATATATATGTCGTACCTAGTAGCCAGAATGCACTTCTCAGCCTACTATGCAAGGCCCGATTTGCCTAATAAGCCAAGTTTTCATGATATATATATATATATATATATATATATATATATATATATATATATATGTCGTACCTAATAGCCAGAACGCACTTCTCAGCCTACTATTCAAGGCCCGATTTGCCTAATATGCCATGCCAAGATTTCATGAATTAATGTTTTTTCGTCTACCTAACCTACCTAACCTAACCTAACCTAGCTTTTTTTGGCTACCTAACCTAACCTTACCTATAAATATAGGTTAGGTTAGGTTAGGTAGGGTTGGTTAGGTTCGGTCATATATCTACGTTAATTTTAACTCCAATAAAAAAAAATTGACCTCATACATAGAGAAAAGGGTTGCTTTATCATTTCATTGGAAAAAAATTATAGTAAATATATTAATTCAGGAAAACTTGGCTTATTAGGCAAATCAGGCCTTGAATAGTAGGCTGAGAAGTGAGTTCTGGCTACTAGGTACGACATATATATATATATATATATATATATAACCCAACCTAACCTATAAAAATAGGTTAGGTTAGGTTAGGTAGGATTGGTTAGGTTCGGTCATATATCTACGTTAATTTTAACTACAATAAAACAAAATTGACCTCATACATAATGAAATGGGTAGCTTTATCATTTCATAAGAAAAAAAATTGAGAAAATATATTAATTCAGGAAAACTTAGCTTATTAGGCAAATCGGGCCTTGAATAGTAGGCCGAGAAGTGCGTTCTGGCTACTAGGTACGACATATATATATATATATATATATATATATATATATATATATATATATATATATATATATATATATATATATATATACATATATATATATATATATATATATATATATATATATATATATATATATATATATATATATATGTCGTACCTAGTAGCCAGAACTCACTTCTCAGCCTACTATTCAAGGCCCGATTTGCCTAATAAGCCAAGTTTTCCTGAATTAATATATTTACTATAATTTTTTTCTTATGAAATGATAAAGCTATATATATATATATATATATATATATTAATAACGGTAATGTCTTCTCACAGACATAATAACTTAGGATAAAAATCCACTCATGTGTATTTGTGAAATTTATGTAAGGAATTTACACCAAGTCTTTCACACTCTCCTGTGTACTTAATCAAGGTGTGAGTGTGTGATTAGAACGAGACTTTCATCTTAACGTCTAATGAGGCTGCTATCATATTGTTGTTGTTGTTTTAGATTCAGCAACTCGGAACAAAATGTTCCAAGTAGCACGGGCTATGGTGAGCCCGTATTGGACTTACCTGACACAGGAGCGGGGCTGTAACTTGGCTGCGATCCGTTGTTGTTTTTGATTTAGCTACTCAGAAAGAAATGTCCATGTAGCACGGGCTATGGTGAGCCCGTAAATTAGCTGCTGTTCTGGGTCCAGTCCTCTTATCCTACTTGACCTCCTGACCAGGTCACCTCTATTCCCGACTGGCAATGTACCTGCGGTAATGTCATCTACGGTAATGTGGTCATGTGACCTTTATGTAATCCTGCTGTTCTGGGGGACTAGAGTTGTTAACAGAGGTGTTCATCTGGATGGTTAGCCCTCGTAACACTCTCCATAACCCCAAGGAACTTGGCTAGCGGGACACTTTCATTCATCCATTGATTGAGATCTAATTTTAATTCACTCCGAATCATTTTCCCAGTTAAGTTATCCTCTGAAGTAAAGCTTTAGTTACCAGTGAAAGTATTCAGAGTATATATATTCGAAAACTTCCACTACCCTTCTAGTTCTAATATTATTTCTTGTATAGATTATTTCACATTTCTTAAAATCAATATTGTGATTCTTTTCCCAACTATGGTTAGCTCCAGCACTGTTACCAGCCATGATTCTACACACTTTCTTATGTTCTTCAATTCTGATCTCCAGTTTACTCCCTGTTTCCAACACACAGACTCCATTACAATCTCTACAATGTAATATATAAACTCTTTCCGGATTATTATTATCTCTTACTCTATCACACACTCAGACCACACACTCATACCTCGGTAAAGCACTCAGGAGAGTGCGAAAGACTTGGTGTTAATTCCTTACATAAATTTCACAAATATATATGCATGGTTTTTTTTACCTTTTATTATTATTATTATTATTATTATTATTATTATTATTATTATTATTATTATTGTTATTATTATTATTATTATTATTATTATTATTATTATTATTATTATTATTATTATTATTATTATTATTATTATTATTATTATTATTATTATTATTATTATTATTATTATTATTATTATTATTATTAGTTCAGTGAAGAATCTTGAAAAGTTTACGCTTTTCAAAATATAATTGTTAGCCTGTAACTGTGGTTTTCTTTGGTGAAAAAATTCGTTTTCTCTTTCTCGGAACGTGATGGGAAACTATTCAACTGCTGTTGCGTTTGGTCGATGAAGACATTACCTATCTATTTCATGCTTTTCCAACTACCTCATAAGTATGTTATATTGTTAATTTTACCTGGAACGTTGGGTCCTATAATCATACAAGGAATACTTTTGTTATTAAATATCTTAAAGTATTAACTCATTAGCACATCACCAATAATTGTTGGTGGTGTGCATGATAGACTATAATAATTAATAATAATAATTCATTGTATCGGGGGACAGGCAGCCTGAGTGTGTATATACGTTAGGCTTATATAGAATTACTGACCCCTCTCTCCAAGGTCGAACTACTGACCCCTCCCGAGGATGCAATCCCTTAACAAGCAGACTAACTCCTGGGTCCCCACTTACTGCTAGGTGAACAGGTGCTAGGTGATACGAAATGCGCCCAAACGTTTCTGTCCCGCGCGGGATTCGAACCCGGAGTTCTAGATTGTGAGTGGAGAACGAACATGACTGTATCACCGGTACCCCAAAATTGTTTACCAGTTTCTCTGATCAACAATTCATGTCATATGCTGAGATCAATAATATTTTTAATATATCTCAGCTCAACCAAATATTTTATTGAATATATGTTTAAATCTCGATAATAAAGGTGTATTACAGAAAGTCCGGATTTAAAGGGATCTGTATTATTTATAAACTTGTTAAACAGAAAAGAAAATTAATTGGACATCAAGACTCTATCGTTCCATGGAATCAGTGATGGAGATGAAGTGGCTTTATAACTCATGATGTTAATATTTCCCTAAAGGTTAATATGATGAAGTGTTACCACAACGTTTAAGGTTCGACAAAAGAACGGTTTACCTTAACGTTCAAGACGCGACAAAAGAACGGTTTACCACAATGTTCAAGACGCGACAAAAGAACGGTTTACCACAACGTTCAAGACGCGACATACGAAATGTTAATTACAACGTTAAAGACACAATTTACAAATGGTTTCCCAAATGTTCCCGAAAGCTTCAAATCCAAAAATTGGATTTGAAGCTTTTAAGTTCAAAGCTTCAGATCTACACAAACACGAAGCTTTCATCCCGATCTAAGCTACATGGTCCAGTGTGTGGCACTAGAGCACGAACACCTATATATTATGTCAATGGTGACAGCTCCTCACACCAGATAATAGAGAAGCGACGACGTTAAGGTCCAGGACGGACCGAAAGGTCACCGCTCCTGCATTTTCTGACGTGTGGTTTGGTCACCACATCTTCAGCCTCGGTATTGTGACTTACCGTCCGTTATGTCCATGACCAACATCAACACAAACACAGGACGGGACCAACATCAACACAAACACAGGACGGGACCAACGTCAACACAAACACTGGACGGGACCAACATCAACACAAACACTGGACGGGACCAACATCAACACAAACACTGGACGGGACCATCATCAACACAAACACAGGACGGGACCAACATCAACACAAACACTGGACGGGACCAAAATCAACACAAACACTGGACGGGACCAACATCAACACAAACACTGGACGGGACCAACATCAACACAAACACTGGACGAGACCAACATCAACACAAACACTGGACGGGACCAACATCAACACAAACACAGGACGGGACCAACATCAACACAAACACTGGATGGGACCAACATCAACACAAACACTGGACGGGACCAACATCAACACAAACACTGGACGGGACCAACATCAACACAAACACTGGACGGGACCAACATCAACACAAACACTGGACGGGACCAACATCAACACAAACACTGGACGGGACCAACATCAACACAAACACTGGACGGGACCAACATCAACACAAACACTGGACGGGACCAACATCAACACAAACACTGGACGGGACCAACATCAACACAAACACAGGATGGGACCAACATCAACACAAACACTGGACGGGACCAACATCAACACAAACACTGGACGGGACCAACATCAACACAAACACTGGACGGGACCAACATCAACACAAACACAGGACGGGACCAACATCAACACAAACACTGGACGGGACCAACATCAACACAAACACTGGACGGGACCAACATCAACACAAACACTGGACGGGACCAACATCAACACAAACACTGGACGGGACCACCATCAACACAAACACTGGACGGGACCAACATCAACACAAACACAGGACGGGACCACCATCAACACAAACACTGGACGGGACCAACATCAACACAAACACTGGACGGGACCAACATCAACACAAACACTGGACGGGACCAACATCAACACAAACACTGGACGGGACCACCATCAACACAAACACTGGACGGGACCAACATCAACACAAACACAGGACGGGACCACCATCAACACAAACACTGGACGGGACCAACATCAACACAAACACTGGACGGGACCAACATCAACACAAACACTGGACGGGACCAACATCAACACAAACACTGGACGGGACCAACATCAACACAAACACTGGACGGGACCAACATCAACACAAACACTGGACGGGACCAACATCAACACAAACACTGGACGGGACCAACATCAACACAAACACTGGACAGGACCAACATCAACACAAACACAGGACGGGACCAACATCAACACAAACACAGGACGGGACCAACATCAACACAAACACAGGACGGGACCAACATCAACACAAACACAGGACGGGACCTGTGGGATATTTGGGTTTGATTCTGATTAATTAATAATTAAAGTAGTAAATTAAATTACGAAGGACCACCCGCTTTTAAAGTAAAGAGGGAAACTGAGAATTTCAGATCATTAGATAAAATTCTAGAGAAAACCAGTGACTATGGATATGACTAGAAAGTATGATCATAAGAATAATTAATGGGCTGTATTATTAAAGAAACAAACCTCAAACACCTACATTGGGGGGTTATTACTGGAGGTAAGTACGTCCAGGAATCAGTGTGGTTCGTTCACTAATTCAATTAATAATAATCTAATCCTATAAATAATGTTGAATATAATATTATTCATACAAAGAAGAACATGAATATGAGCATAGCAATGAATTACAGTAAATCACACATTATGTTGAAACATTCTGAATGTATCAAATTGTTAAAATATAGGAAAAAGAAATAAGCCTTAGCTTGTAGTAGGTTCCTTTAGATAACTCTGGAAGTCCTCTTAATCTCCAAGTCTGGTACATTGACGAATGGCACGATTAACATGGAGAAGGCAGCATGAGGAATCCGTCTCTCGAGCTGCAAGATAAATAACTACCAGTAGCAATTGATTTAACTACTCAATTCATATTCAAGATTACTGATATCTACAGATAGAATTCTAATCACCTGTTATTAGGTGTTATCTTGCCGCGTGACGTGCAATCACCCCGCTATTAATAAACTTATAAAAGATGCATCAAATAAAAGGTACTTAGCTGTGGGCACTGTGTAAGTATTAAGATTGCCGTAATTACGCATCCCAAGTTCCGGTGAACCTATCCTGGATTGATGCGTTTCAAGCTGGCTGATCACGTGTCGTCAGGAACCAAGTCTAGGGGTCCCTTATTTAACACCAGCACTAGTTGAAGATATTATCTGCAAGGTCGTTCACGCCTCACAGTGGTGGCTTTCCTCTGTGGATGGACACACTTGTCCTATTTGCTGGACAATGGCGTCTTTTGTGAGTACGGTAAGCGTAGCTTTGCCTCCTTCTGGCCTTGCACGTGTCCGCTTCCCGACTGAGGATGGCGTCCCCCAACCCACGCCCAGTCGACGTTCACAACACAAATTGTTGTCTTGAACATTAATATTTCTCGCATTCGCGCTTGAAACTCTAAAGACTGCACGGGTTTATTATTTAGAGGAACTGAATATTATTATTTAACTATTTAAGAATAGTAAATATATAAGGGAGAGGAATTAATGTCTCCCCATAGCATTCATTGATGACGTTACCTCTATCGTGAGGTAGACGTTTTGATTCTAAAGCTCTATTCGGCTTTTAGTTAGAGAACCATTCGTCTGCAATCAGTTGCCATACAGAATGCTTTAATTATGGAGAATCGTATTTAATTCTCACACAAATTGTATATAATGTGTTTTACTGTAAAGAAATCTGACGCAATACTGGCGTCAGGTGACGTGAGAATTCTAGCCTAATGCACAGATGAATTATTAGTACATGAGAATTCTACGAGTTGTTACTTTTACTTACTACAATATTAATATGGTTAGTAATAAGTAATGATGAATACAACAATGCTGTATTCGCTGTTGGAAATATCCAACATAACTCCGGGGGGGGGGGGGATTCCCAGGGTCGCAGTGTACTGTGTTGTACTGACCTATCCCGAAGTGATATTAAGATTAACACATTAGTATGTTAGTATGTTAGTACACACATAACGAACGTCCCGGATTTATCAAGGACTTACAAGAATTTGAGTCTTGTTATTCACATGTCAACTGAAACATGTTGTTTGTAGCCTACACAATATTTATAAAATTTAACTCTCCCAATTTAAACTAACAGAATCTACAGTGATGCGATATCTTGGGTCATAGTGACGTGTAATGTTTCGTTACATGATATCACATCGTAGTATCAGTACAGTTTTCTTAGTGGGAAATGAAGGAAATTATTCTTCTTCAGAGTTATAATAGGCTCGCAAATTCCGCCTACATTGTTGAGCTGCAGCTCTAGTGGGACGGTTGCTTGGAGGAGCAAATTCATTGTCCTCTGAAATTACTGGGGAAACTGGATCTGACTGATATTCTTGTTCAGTCAATTCTAGGGGAACCAGCTTCTCTAAAGTTTTTAGAGTAGTGTTGCCCTTGCACAAGACTTTAACCACTCTTAGGACACCTTGTCGATCTGGGTGGATGGTGACGATTTTTCCTATAGGCCACTCGGACCTTGGCCCATCACTGTCGACTAGTACAAGGTCTCCAGGTTTTAATTGTACCTTATTGTAAGGACTCGAAGCTCCGTAGTGGTATTCTCGTAGAGCTGTGAGGTATTCTCGAGTCCACACCTCATTCCACCTGTTGATAACTCTAGAAAGATATTGGTAGCTTTCCACCAAGTCTCCTCTGGTCACATGGGATGGGTCTACAGGGTCCTCTTCGGTTAAGAGGATGAGAGGGCTCAGTAGACCTCCATGGATCAAGTGAGAGGGGCTCAGTGGTTCTCTCTGGGTGTAATCATCAGACAGGTAGGTGATCGGGCGGTTATTGACTCGCGCCTCGATTTCCACAACAATAGTTTGGAGTTCTGAGTAACTGACCTTTTGTCGGTGCAACGTTTTCCTTAGACATCTTTTGACTGTACCTACCATTCGCTCATAGAACCCACCTTGCCAAGGGGCTCTTGGTGCTATGAATTTCCAGTGACATTGTCTTTTTTGTAAGACTGATTGCACTTCAGGGTGGTTCCAGACTTCTCGTAGACAACTTTCTCCCGCTACAAAATTAGATCCGTTGTCTGATATCATTAATCTAGGACATGATCGACGGGCAGCAAATCTGCGGAAAGCTTGAATGAAAGCTTCAGCACTCATGTCTGGGGTGACCTCTAAGTGCACGCCTCTGGTTGTAGCACAGGTAAAGAGACAAATGTACGCCTTTACTGGTATATTATCTGGGTTACCAGTGAGGAGTAAGGCTCCTGTATAATCTTCTCCAGTTGTTTCGAATGGACGAAGATGAACTACTCGCTCTTCTGGGAGTGGAGGAGGTCTTGGGTAAGGACAGACTCTAGCGTCGTATCTCTTACAGATTACACAAGCTTTAATAATGGTCTTAACAGTCTGACGACCTTGAGGAAGCCAGTACCTTTGTCTAAGATCGGTGAGAGTATCTAAAACTCCACCATGTAGGGTACCATATTGATGGTGATGTAAGACAAAAAGTTTAGTTATGATGTGGTGGCGAGGTAAAAGGATTGGGTTCTTAGTGTCTAAGTCAATCTTTGCATGTAGCAAACGTCCTCCACATCGTAGTATGTTATGAGTGTTGACATCGTACCAGATGCCCAGAGATTTAGTGAGTTTATCCGGAAGATTCTCAAATTCGCTTCCGTAAGTCTCTTGCTGCGCCCGCTTAATCCAATAATGAACAGGATTGGGGAATTTGTGTCGTATTCCTATTTTAGAGAGGAAATCAAACACGTGTGCAGTCACTCGTAACAATTTGCTTAAATTAGAATAATGATGAGGATTAATGGCTAATGTTCGCTGAGGCTCTGGGTCCTTCATGGGAGTGGTGATATTGGTCACGATGACTTGTGGCTTTTGTTTGGGCCACTGGCCACCAACAAGCCATGAAGGTCCATTGAACCACAGCGAAGATTTGACAAGTTGTTTTAATGTCAATCCTCTCGACAAATAATCTGCAGGATTGTCCTTAGTAGGGACATGTCTAAACTTATAACCTGCGGATAAATCATGAATCTCCCTGACGCGATTACTGACGTAAGGAGTCTTGTTGTTATTGTTTCTTACCCATTGTAAGACTGCCTCGTTGTCTGACCACACTACAATCTCACCAAAGTGGATATTACTGAGTGTCTTTGCCAGGCAATGGGCCAACCTTACTCCCACTAGCAATGCCGTCAACTCCATCTGAGGTAAGGATCTCTTTTTGATGGGAGCAACTCTTGCTTTTGATGTGAGTAAAATTGATTGAGCACTGTTAACTAAATAGGCTACTGCGCCATATGCTTTGCCTGAGGCATCGCAAAAAACGTGCAAATCGTTGGGTAAGTTTGGTCCCGAGGCATTACGTGGAAATTTCAAAACACCTAACTGATTAAAATCCGTTGAGAGTATTCGCCATTTGGCTTGTAACTCACTTGGTAACGGATCATCCCATCCCATATGTTGTTGCCAGCACTCCTGCATTAGGAGTTTGCCCCTTATTAATATAGGACTAAGTAGGCCTAAAGGGTCAAATGGTTGACTGACAAATGAGAGCAGTGTTCTCATGGTAAGGGTTGAGTTATCAGTTTGTACTGACTTGACATTCATTTCGTCAGTGTTGGTGTTCCATTCCACGCCTAGAACCTTTAAGCTACTGGGTACCTGATAATCGGGAAATTCCTTCTCAATTAACTGGTTAAGTAGTTTATTATTTGAGGCCCATGACTGTAGAGGCATATTAGCTCCTAACAGTTCACGGTTAGCCTCATGGTAGATTTCTACCAGATCAGCTTGATCATTAGTTGTCCCCTGGAAATTGTCGACATATAAGTTGTCGCTAATGTCTGCCTTATAAGGGCTGTCTGATTTCCTCAAATGCGTGTCCAATGTTGCTTGCAAAAGAAACGGTGAGGATGTAGCACCAAATAATACAGAGGCGAACCGATAGGTGATTATTTCACTGTTAGGATCCAGTGGATCCTTGTACCAGAGGAATTTTGTGTAGTCACGATCTTCCTCCTGCAATCCTACTCGGAGAAAGGCTTTGCTGATGTCAGCAGTGTAGGCAAAAATGCCTGTGCGAAATCGCAACAATACGTCATGTAGCCTTTGTGTTAGGCAAGGTCCCGTTTGGAGACATTCATTTAGAGACACACTATTAGGCTTTACTTTAGCACTGCAATTAAAGACAATACGAATAGGTGTTGTCAGTGAGTCTTTCACCACAGCATGGTGTGGTAAATAATGACCTGTTTTTCGGTCATCGTGTTCAACAACTTCAATGAACTTGTTGTTAAGTTGTTGTTGGATAAGTTGGTGATACATGGTTAATTTTTCTGGCTGCTTCTGCAGTCGTGTTAATTGAGACCACAATTGTGAGGCTGCCATAAAATAATTCACTGGAAGTTGGGGATGATCTAACTTCCATGGAAGTCTTACCCAGTATTGTTTATTTGAGTAGACAACCGTATCCAGATATTGCTGGTAAGTCCATGTATCATCAGGACTTGGTTGCTCAGGGATGATGCCTAACGTATCTAGATCCCACAAACGATGTATTGGTGGGTTAGACTCAATGTCCTCGGTTATTTCCCTGAAGCGTAGGGGTGACTGCTCTAAGCCTAGTCACGCCACAATTACATTATCGGTTTGTTGGTTTGTGGGCGCTGGACCTTGTCTGAAAAGCACGGGTCCTGTGAGCAATTTGCCACCTGCGCACGACAACAAATTCATACCATGTTGCCTAGTGCATCCAGTGATAAACTTGTAGTAATGATCCGCGCCTATTAATATTCCAATATCTGTGAGACAATCTGAATTTATTTTATGATCCGCTAGCCTCATGCGGTTTCGCTTAAGGTGTCTCGCTGTGCGAGCTAATCCTGTGACCTGCAGGTCCGTAGGAATCTTATCCACTACCACCGCATGGATTGGACTAGCAGAGGATCCTAGTCTAACTAGTAATTTAACTACCTTGTAGTCACGTGGTCCACTATTTGATAGGAAACCAGAAATGTTTAACTTCACACTTTTGGTAGGTTTTAAATTTAAATCATCTACCAACTGTTGTGTGATGAAGGTTTTTTGGGAACCTTGGTCAAAGAGACCTCTACTGTTAATTCTAGATCTTCGGTTTATTAATTTAAGCTGAGCAGTAGGCAAGGTAGTACTGTTGCCTGACTCAGTAGCGAGTACATTCACTTCGTGATGTACTTTACAATATTGCACTGCAGTAGAATTAGTAAAATTCTCTCGAGTGGTTATAGTTGGTGTAGGAGATTTCCTACATAAGGCGTAATGGTGTACACCCTGGTTACAACGGTTGCAAGTACGTAGTGGTGCTGCACATTTCTTGGGATCATGAGAACCCATACATTTAGTGCATTTGTGCAATTCCTGTAACCTTTTAACTCTAGCATTATACGTAGGATAAGCAGAGCATTGATAAGTGGTGTGTTCCTGATTGCAGAACAGACACTTTCTTTGATTAATAGACTTAGTCTCTTTAGTAGACAAGTCATGAGTTATCTCTGTAGGAGATACTGAGTAGGTACCTACATTTCCACTTCCCTTCTTGGTGGATGGAGTAGATTTGGATTTATATTTATTAGACTTACTTGGAGTCTGTTTAGGTTTGACTGAAATATCAGTATTAATTGGTTTGGACTCAGGTTTAATTTTGTCATGAGTCTTTAACCTATTAACTGTGATCCTCAACCCCTCGAAAATCTGATCGAGAGTAAGAAACTCAGTATTATAATGTGAGCAGAGCTCTGTCAAAACGTTTCGAGGTAATTTCATCTGTAACAATAGCTTGATAGACCATTCAGAACTAGGTATATTAACCTTAGTACCTAAGGCCTTTACTAGAGACTCTACTTCTAGTCTGAAGCTTTGAAGTGACTCTGGTCTACTGTTTGGTGCATTCAGATCTAGTAATTGATAATAAAGGGTGGCTATACTTAACTCTTTGTTGCAATAGTTTAACTTCAGGAGTTTTATAGCTTCCTCATAATTACTCTCATTAAGATTAAGGTTATGTATGACCTTTTTAGCCTCTCCTTTGAGAAGACTGAGTAGGTATGAAAATTTAGAAACTTTGTCTAGAGACTGTTTCTTATGGATGTGAACTTCAAAAGAAGTCCAAAAATTATCCCAATTTTCTGTATCTAATCCTGAAAAGGTGGGCAAGTCTAGAGTAGGTAAACGAATCTCTGGTAAGTGATTATTGAAGTGAGACCCAGTGTTGCTGGTATTGGATCCAGACTGTTTGGCTAATTTAGATCATGAGAAAATTTTATCATGAGTCTCCTCTTCATATTGGGAGATGTCGGTTACTATTTGACTTACTTCATCAGGATCAATTTCTACAGTATTTAGCAGAGCAAGATAAGATTGACCTGCAGTTCTGACTTGATCAAATTTCAGATCAGCTAATCTAACTGTTGACTCTAAATGATAAGAGTCAATGGGATTATCTTTAGTTAAGTCATCAGCCTTATTGATTAATCTGGTCAAGTGACCTTTAAGGCCAATGTAGGTTCTCCTCAATTGTTCAGGAGTAGCCATGTTGGGCTTAGGTTCAAACTTCACAGTGTTAGGGTATGTATTACTAATGAAGCTTGGATACTTGTTCATTAGTGAACAGGTGACATTAATTGTACCCAGATGAGCCACAGATTAATTTTCTTTTTTTTTCTAACGAAATATTGTCTAAAGTTTTTCTAACTTTTCTAAATATTTTCTTTCTAACATCTTCACAGAGACGTTAGAAAGAATTTTTTCAGTGTCAGAGTAGTTAATAAATGGAATTCACTAGGCAGTGATGTGGTGGAGGCTGACTCCATTCACAGAAGGGCGTTTCAAATGTAGATATGATAGAGCCCAATAGGCTCAGGAATCTGTACACCAGTTGATTGACAGTTGAGAGGCGGGACCGAAGAGCCAAAGCTCAACCCCCGCAAGCACAATTAGATGAGTACGCACACACTCACACAAACGCACGTGCACATACTTACACGCACGCACACACACGAACACGTACGCGCACACACGACCTTTGACACAGTATCCCATAAAAGGTTGATGCATAAGCTGGAGAAACAGGCAGGAGTAACTGGTAGGGCGCACCAGTGGATAAGGGAGTACCTAAGCAATAGGAAGCAGAGAGTTATAGTGAGGGGTGAGACCTCAGACTGGCGGGAAGTCACCAGTGGAGTCCCACAGGGCTCTGTGCTTGGACCTATCCTATTTCTGATATACGTAAATGATCTCCCAGAGGGTATAGACTCATTCCTCTCAATGTTTGCTGACGACGCGAAAATTATGAGAAGGATTAAGACAGAGGAGGACAGCTTGAGGCTTCAAGAAGACCTGGACAAGCTGCAGGAATGGTCGAACAAATGGATGTTAGAGTTTAACCCATGCAAATGTAATGTAATGAAGATAGGAGTAGGAAGCAGGAGACCAGATACAAGGTATCACTTGGGAGATGAAATACTTCAAGAGTCAGAGAGAGAGAAAGACCTGGGGGTTGATATCACGCCAGACCTGTCCCCTGAAGCTCATATCAAGAGGATAACATCAGCAGCATATGCCAGGTTGGCTAACATAAGAATGGCCTTTAGAAACTTGTGTAAGGAATCTTTCAGAACATTATATAACACATATGTCAGACCAATCCTGGAGTATGCGGCTCCAGCATGGAGTCCATATCTAGTCAAGCATAAGACTGAACTGGAAAAGGTTCAAAGGTTTGCCACCAGACTAGTACCCGAGCTGAGAGGTATGAGCTACGAGGAGAGACTACGGGAATTGAACCTCACTTCGTTGGAAGACAGAAGAGTTAGGGGGGACATGATCAGCACATTCAAGATTCTCAAGGGAATCGACAGGGTTGATAAAGATAGGCTATTTAACACAAGGGGCACACGCACTACGGGACACAGGTGGAAACTGAGTGCCCAAATGAGCCACAGAGATATTAGAAAGAACTTTTTTAGTGTCAGAGTGGTTGACAAATGGAATGCTTTAGGAAGCAATGTGGTGGAGGCTGACTCCAAACACAGTTTCAAGTGTAGATATGATAGAGCCCAATAGGCTCAGGAACCTGTACACCTGTTGATTGACGGTTGAGAGGCGGGACCAAAGAGCCAGAGCTCAACCCCCGCAAGCACAACTAGGTGAGTACAACTAGGTGAGTACACGCACACGCACGAACACACACAGTGTGTTGGAATTGGAATGGACAGGGTTGATAAAGATAGGCTATTTAACACAAGGGGCACACGCACTAGGGGACACAGGTGGAAACTGAGCGCCCAAATGAGCCGCAGAGATATTAGAATGATTTTTTTTAGTGTCAGAGTGGTTGACAAATGGAATGCATTAGGCAGTGATGTGGTGGAGGCTGACTCCATACACAGTTTCAAGTCTAGATATGACAGAGCCCAAAAGGCTCAGGAACCTGTACACCAGTTGAATGACAGTTGAGAGGCGGGACCAAAGAGCCAGAGCTCAACCCCCGCAAGCACAAATAGGTGAGTGTATTAAAATTGGAGTACCTGGTAGAGCTAGGAATTATCTCCCCCAAAAAAGAACTAGGAAACAAACGGCTGACATACCGAAAGGCGAACTATGAGGAGATGAGACGTTTCCTGAACGAAGTACCTAAGGACACAGACCTCAGAGATAAGTCTGTACAAGATATGATGGACTATGTCACCCAAAAGTGTCAGCAGGCATTAAACAGTTCATCCAATCCCAAAGGGAAAAATTCGAGAAGCAAAAGAAGAATCCATGGTATAATAGGGCGTGTATGGAAGCAAAGGGACTGAACAAAAGAGCGTGGAGGAACTTCCGGAATAACAGAACACCAGAAAGCAGAGAGAGATACCAGAGAACCAGGAATGAGTACATCAGGGTGAGAAGAGAAGCAGAGAAAAATTATGAAAATGATATAGCAAACAAAGCCAAGACCGAACCAAAGCTACTCCACAGTCACATCAGAAGGAAAACAACAGTGAAAGAACAGGTAATGAAACTTAGAACAGGCGAAGACAGGTATACAGGGAATGACAAAGAGGTGTGTGATGAACTCAACAAGAGGTTCAAGGAGGTCTTCACAATAGAACAAGGTGAGCTCACTGTGCTAGGAGAAAGGGAAGAAAACCAGGCGGCCTTGTAAGCGTTCGAAATTACGAGTGAGGAGTTCATGAGACACCTGCTGGAACTGGATGTTAGAAAGACTGTTGGTCCAGACGGGATCTCACCATGGGTACTGAAAGAGTGTGCAGAGGCACTTTGCTTGCCACTCTCTATAGTGTATAGTAGGTCACTGGAGACGAGAGACCTACCAGAAATATGGAAGACGGCGAATGTGGTCCCAATATACAAAAAGGGGGACAGGTAAGAGGCATTGAACTACAGGCCAGTGTCCTTGACTTCTATACCATGCAAGGTGATTGAGAAGATCGTGAGAAAAAAAAACTGGTCATCTGGAGAAAAAGGGACTTCGTGACAAATCGCCAACATGGATTCAGGGAGGGTAAATCTTGCCTGACAGGCTTAATAGAATTCTACGACCAGGTGACAAAGAAAGAGAACTTTCTTTGTCTTTCCTGACTTTCCTCCTCAGCTCTCTCTTGCCTATGTATTGCCGGTCCCTACCTCCTCATCACAATCGACTTGAGAATGGTCCAGGACGGACCGAAACGTCGTCGTCCCTTCAATTTCTAGCGTGTGGTCTGGTCAACAAAGAAAGAGAAGGCTGGGTGGACTACATTTTCTTGGATTGTCGGAAAGTCTTTGACACAGTACCGCATAAGAGGCTGGTACATAAACTGGAGAGACTGGCAGGTGTAGCTGGTAAGGTGCTCCAGTGGATAAGGGAGTATCTAAGCAATAGGAAGCAGAGAGTTACGGAGAGGGGTGAGACCTCAGATTAGGGTGAAGTCACCAGTGAAGTCCCACAGGGGTCTGTACTCGGTCCTATCTTGTTTCTGATATATGTAAATAATCTCCCGGTGGGTATAGATTCATTTCTCTCAATGTTTACTGACGATGCCAAAATTATGAGAAGGATTAAGACAGAGGAGTACTGCTTAAGGCTTCAAGACGACCTTGACAAGCTGAAGGAATGGTCAAACAAACGGTTGTTAGAGTTTAACCCATGCAAATGTAATGTAATGAAGATAAGCGTAGGGAGCAGGAGGCCAGATACTAGGTATCATCTGGGAGAGTAAATTCTTCATGAGTCAGAGAGATAAAAAGACTTGGGGGTTGACATCATGCCAGACCTGTCCCCCGCAGCCCATATCAAGAGGATAACATCAGCGGCATATGCCAGGCTGGCCAACATAAGAACGGCATTCAGAAACTTGTGTAAGGAATCATTGAGAACTTTGTATACCACATATGTCAGGCCAATCCTGGAGTATGCAGCCCAGCATGGAGTCCATATCTAGTCAAGGATATGACCAAACTGCAAAAGGTTCAAAGGTTTGCCACCAGACTAGTACCCGAGCTGAAAGGAATGAGCTACGAGGAGATTCTACGGGAATTAAACCTCACTTCGCTGGAAGACAGAAGATATAGAGGGGACATGATCACCACATTCAAGATTCTCAAGAGAATTGATAGGGTAGATAAAGACAGGGTATTTAACACAAGGGGCACACGCACTAAGGGACACAGGTGGAAATTGAGTGCCCAAATGAGCCACAGATATATTAGAAAGAACTTGTTTAGTGTCAGAGTTGTTGACAAATGGAAAGCATTAGGAAGTGATGTGGTGAAGGCTGACTCCTTACACAGCTTCAAGTGTAGATATGATAGAGCCCAATAGGCTCAGGAACCTGTACAACTGTTGATTGACGGTTGAGAGGCGGGACCAAAGAGCAAGAGCTCATCCCCTGCATGCACAATTAGGTGAGTACACGCGTACACACAACGCACGCACGCAAGCACGCACACACACGTCTCACAAACAGGATCTGACACCGTGGCGAAGGGTGACCATACAAACCATACTATACCGACGGTCACCACTCCTCTCTTTCCCTCCCTCTCTCTCTCCCCCAGCTAACTCTCTTCCCTCTCTCCTCTCCATCTCCCCTCTCACTAGCTCCCTCTCACCCCTCTCTCCCTCCCCTCTGTCTCTCACTCACACTGTCTCTCTCTCTCTCTCTCTCTCTCTCTCTCTCTCTCTCTCTCTCTCTCTCTCTCTCTCTCTCTCTCTCTCTCTCTCTCTCTCTCTCTCTCTCTCTCTCTCTCTCTCTCTCTCTCTCTCTCTCTCTCTCTCTCTCTCTCTCTCTCTCTCTCTCTCTCTCTCTCTCTCTCTTTCTCTCTGTATTTCTCTCTCTCTCTGTATTTCTCTCTCTCTCTGTATTTCTCTCTCTCTCTGTATTTCTCTCTCTCTCTGTATTTCTCTCTCTCTCTTGCTTGCCCCACACCTCTCTCTTTCTCTTGCTTGCCCCACACCTCTCTCTCTCTCTTGCTTGCCCCACACCTCTCTCTCTCTTTCTCTCTCTCTCTCTCCCTCTCTCTTGGTCAGATCCCCACCGCTCTTAGCGCCTAAGTGAGGAGGCTGACTTGACCCTCTCCCACTCCCATTCCCCCCCCCCCCTCCGTACCGCCTTCCTTCCTCCCTCTCTTCCTATCTCGCTATCTATCAATCTCATTTTCTAGGCCCTGTTGACTAGCTATACCCCCTATCCCCCACCCAGCATCCCATGACCTAGCACTCTCCCACTCCCTTCCCCCTCTCCTCCTACTCACAACCCCTCCTTTCCACTCCCATAATCCTCCACTAATTCCACTCCTCTCTCTCACCCCTTTCTACTCCCTCTCTCTCACCCATCTCTCTCTCTCTCTCTCTCTCTCTCTCTCTCTCTCTCTCTCTCTCTCTCTCTCTCTCTCTCTCTCTCTCTCTCTCTCTCTCTCTCTCTCTCTCTCTCTCTCTCTCTCTCTCCCTCTCTCTCTCTCTCTCTCTCTCTCTCTCTCTCTCTCTCTCTCTCTCTCTCTCTCTCTCTCTCTCTCTCTCTCTCTCTCTCTCTCTCTCTCCCTCTCTCTCTCTCTCTCTCTCTCTCTCTCTCTCTCTCTCTCTCTCTCTCTCTCTAGTCCTGCTCCCCTCCTGGAAAACCCTTTCATGGCATAACAGGAACAGGGGCAAACATGATAGCTAGAAGTAAAAGGGGAACAGAGAAAAGTCAAGGTATCCAAATCAATAAAATGTTCACCCAGTTTTTAAAGGATATCAGGAGTGAGATGCAGGAAATGAAAATGAAATAAGCAACCTGAAAAGCGAGCTGACAGCAGCAAAGGAGGAGATTAAAACCTTCAAGGAGAGCAATACTGAGGTTGAGACTCAGATAATCATCCAAGGAGAAGTTGGAAATAGTATATTGGCGGAGAACGCCACTATAAAAGCAACCTTTGCAGAAATGATAAAAAAAACTGAAGTAATGTCCACAGTGATGCAGTTAGCATTGAAAGCAGCCATCTCAGGAAGCGGCATGCTCTACTAGTCAGCTGCTGGAGAGAAAAAGATCAGTGGTAGCTATGGGTATAAAAGAGCAGGAAGGCTCCAATAGGATAGAATGGAACGATAAGAACAGAGCAGCAGTGAATGATATACTGAAAGTACTAGAGATGGAAGAGGCTGAGCATAGCATTGAGAAGGTTTTCAGGCTAGTCTGGTACAACAAAAATTGAGACTGTGTGTTAAAGATAGTGTTTGGATAACGAGAACACAAAGGAGAAGATTCTAAGAAAGAAGAGTCAACTGCAATATGTGGGGGAATTAAAAAAAGTATTCCTACAGAGGGACATGATGAGGGAGGCAAGAGCAATGGCGGCAAAAGCAAGGGAGAAGTGCAGGGCGAGAGGAGAAAACCAGGAAATCGCAGCTCCCAACACAACATCCCCAGGGGTGGGGGGGGGGGAGCACAACCAGCAACCCAGTAACATCAGAGGGGAGGGAAACCCCACCACCCTCCTCTGCATAGAAATCCCCCTACCCTAAACCCTCCCTGCCACCACTCAAAAGCTCAGCCAAATCTCCCTTCCCACACACCCAATTCCCACCCTGCTACCCCTCTCCCTCCTCCCACAATGTCCCCCCCTCCCTCTTTTCCTTCCTGTCCTCTCTCCCCCTTCATCCCATACTTATCTGTCCCCCCCTCTTCATTTGACCCCACACCCCTCGCCCTAGTATCCTTTGAGACCCTGTTATCTACCTCGCAATTCCTTACACCCATGAAAAAGCTTCCCCTACAGGCAGACACTCATCAAGGAGTCGATATGAGGAGGGACAGAAGAAAGTGAGCCTCAGGGCAATGTACACTAACATAGATGGAAATACAAATAAATCAAATGAACTTGGAGAATGGGTACTAGAAGAAAACCCAGACAATAGCACTCACAGAAACAAAGCTAACGAAAACCATAACAAATGCAGTATTCCCACAGGACTATTATGTTGTGAGGAAAGAGAGAGAAGGAAGAGGTTGTGGTGGTGTGGCTCTGCCAGTAAGAAAATGCTGCCATTTTGAGAAGATAGTTATTCAGGGCTGTGAAGGTTTCAGTGACTACATAACAAGTACCATAACAACTGGAGGACAAAAAATTATAGTCCTAGTCATATATAATCAACCACTGAATGACACAAGGCCCAGACAGAAATATGATAGAAACAACATGGCCACTATTGACATAATAGAGATAATAGAGAGAGCAGCTTCTGTTGCTAGTAGGAATGGTTCTGGACTACCATGGGAGACTTTAACCACGGGAAGATGTATTGGGAGAACAGAGACCCGCATGGAGGACCAGACACATGGAGAGCTAAGCTGCTGGACGTGGCAACAAGAAACGTTCTAAGCCAGCATATCAAGGAACCAACAAGGATGAGAGGGGAAGATGAACCAGCCATGCTCGATCTGATATTTACCCTAAATGAGTGGGACATAAGGGAAGGAATGATGGAAGTACCCTTGGGAATGAGTGATCACAGTGTATTGATCTTTGAGTACCTGGTAGAGCTAGGATTTATCTCTCCAAAAAAAGAACTAGGAAACAAAAGGCTGCAAGACCAAAAGGGCAATTATGAGGCGATGAGAAGTTTCCTAAGGGAAATACCTTGAGACACAGACCTCATAGCTAAGTCTGTACAAGATATGCCGGCTTATGTCACCCAAAAGTGTCAAGAGGCAGTAAACAGGTTTATCCCGGCCCCAAAGGAAAATTCCGACAAGCAAACGAAGAATCAATTGATTAATAGGGCATGTATGGAAGCAAAAGACCTGAACACAAAGGCATGGAGGAGTTTCCTGAATAACAGAACACAAGAAAGCAGAGAGATATCGACATACCAGAGATCCAGGAATGAGTATGTTAGTGTGAGAAGAGAAGCAGAGAAAAATTAGGAAAATGATATAGCAAATAAAGCCAAGACCGAACCAAAGCTACTCCACAGTCACATCAGGAGGAAAACGACAGTGAAAGAACAGGTAACGAAACTTAGAACAGGCGTGGACAGGTATACAGAGAATGACAAAGTGGTGTGCGAAGAACTCAACAAGAGGCTCCAGCAGGTCTTCATAATAGAACAAGGTGAGCTCACTGCGCTAGGAGAAGGGAAAGTAAACCAGGTGGCCTTGGAAGGGTTCGAAATTACGAGAGATGTGGTCAAGAGACACCTGGTCTGGATGCGAGGAAAGCTGTTGGTCCAGACAGGATCTCACCATGGGTACTGAAAAAGTGTGCAGAGGCACTTTGCTTGCCACTCTCCATAGTGTATAATAGGTCACTGGAGACGGGACACCTACCAGAAATATGGAAGACGGCGAATGTGGTCCCAATATACGAAAAGAGTGACAAATAAGAGGCACTGAACTACAGGCCAGTGTCCGTGACTTGTATACCATGCAAGGAGATGGAGAAGATCGTGAGAAAAAAAACGAGTAACACATCTGGAGAAAAGGGACTTCGTGACAAATCGCCAACATGGGTTCAGGGAGTTAAAAACTTGCCTGACAGGCTTAATAGAATTCTATGTCCAGGTGAGAAAGATTAAGCAAGAAAGAGAAGGCTGGGCGGACTGCATTTTCTTGGAATGTCGGAAAGTCTCATGAGCTGGAGAGACATGCAGGAGTAGCTGGTAAGGCGCACCAGTAGATTAGGGAGTACCTAAGCAATAGGAAGCAAGGAGTTACGGTGAGGGGCGAGACCTCAGATTGGCGTGAAATCCCCAGTGGAGTCCCACATGGGCTCTGTACTTGGTCCTATCCTATTTCTGATATACGTAAATGATTTCCCGGAGGGTATAGACTCATTTTTTTCAATATTTGCTGTCGATGCAAAATTATGAGAAGGATTAAGACAGAGGAGGACTGCTTGAGGCTTCAAGAAGACCTAGACAAACTGAAGAAATGGTCGGACAAATGGTTGTTAAAGGTTAACCCAACCATAAGTAATGTAATGAAGATAGGTGTAGGGAGCAGGAGGTCAGATACAAGGTATCATCTTGTAGATAAAATTCTTCATGAGTCAGAGACAGAGAAAGATTTGGGGGTTGATATCACGCCAGACCTGTCCCCTGGAGCCCAAATCAAGAGGATAACATCAGCGGCATATGCCAGCCTGGCCAACATAAGAACGGCATTTAGATACTTGTGTAAGGAATCATTGAGAACTTTGTATACCACATATGTCAGGCCAATCCTGAAGTATGCAGCCCCAGCATGGAGTCCATATCTAGTGAAGGATAAGACTAAACTGGAAAAGGTTCAAAGGTTTGCCACCAGACTAGTACCTGAGCTGAGAGGCATGAGCTACGAGGAAAGACTACGGGAATTAAACCTCACGTCGCTGGAAGACAGAAGAGTTAGGGGGGACATGATCACCACATTCAAGATTCTCAAAGGAATTGATTGGGTATATAAAGACAGGCTATTTAACACAAGGGGCACACGCACTAGGGGGACAGAAGTGGAAACTGAGTGCTCAAATGAGCCACAGAGATATTTGAAAGAACTTTTTTTAGTGTCAGAGTGGCTGACAAATGGAATGCATTAGGAAGTGATGTGGTGGAGGCTGACTCCATACACAGTTTCAAGTGTAGATATGATAGAGCCCAATAAGCTCAGGAACCTGTACACCTATTGATTGACGGTTGAGAGACGGGACCAAAGAGTCAGAGCTCAACCCCTGCAAGACAAATAGGTGAGTTCACACAAATTATTTTGGCATTAATTCACGCTATAACCATAAGTCAGAAACTAGACTGCACGAAAGTCATTTGAAGATCCTTAGTACTACTTCATAAACTTACGAATGGCTCTGTTAAATAACTTCAGCGCCCACCAGCTTCCCGACTGAATATTTGCCACTCCTACTGCCTGAGAGGGCGGCCGTGTTGTGTTGTGGTGAATGCTGGTGGTGGATATAGGGTTGTCTGGGACTGGTGGTGGTGGATATAGGGTTGTCTGGGACTGGTGGTGGTGGATATAGGGTTGTCTGGGACTGGTGGTGGTGGGTAGTGGGTTGTCTGGGACTGGTGGTGGTGGGTAGTGGGTTGTCTGGGACTGGTGGTGGTGGATATAGGGTTGTCTGGGACTGGTGTTGGTGGGTAGTGGGTTGTCAGGGACAGGTGGTGGTGGGTAGTGGGTTGTCTGGGACTGGTGGTGGTGGGTAGTGGGTTGTCTGGGACTGGCGTTGGTGGGTAGTGGGTTGTCTGGGACTGGTGGTGGTGGGTAGTGGGTTGTCTGGGACTGGTGGTGGTGGGTAGTGGGTTGTCTGGGACTGGTGTTGGTGGGTAGTGGGTTGTCTGGGACTGGTGGTGATGGATATAGGGTTGTCTGGGACTGGTGGTGGTGGGTAGTGGGTTGTCTGGGACTAGTGTTGGTGGGTAGTGGGTTGTCTGGGACAGGTGGTGGTGGATAGTGGGTTGTCTGGGACTGGTGGTGGTGGGTAGTGGGTTGTCTGGGACTGGTGGTGGTGGGTAGTGGGTTGTCTGGGATCAGTGGTGGTGGGAAGTGGGTTGTCTGGGACTGGTGTTGGTGGGTAGTGGGTTGTCTGGGACAGGTGGTGGTGGGTAGTGGGTTGTCTGGGACTGGTGGTGGTGGGTAGTGGGTTGTCTGGGACTGGTGGTGGTGGGTAGTGGGTTGTCTGGGACTGGTGGTGGTGGGTAGTGGGTTGTCTGGGACTTGTGGTGGTGGGTAGTGGGTTGTCTGGGACTGGTGTTGGTGGGTAGTGGGTTGTCTGGGACTGGTGGTGGTGGGTAGTGGGTTGTCTGGGATTGGTGGTGGTGGGAAGTGGGTTGTCTGGGACTGGTGTTGGTGGGTAGTGGGTTGTCTGGGACAGGTGGTGGTGGGTAGTGGGTTGTCTGGGACTGGTGGTGGTGGGTAGTGGGTTGTCTGGGCCTGGTGGTGGTGGGTAATGGGTTGTCTGGGACTGGTGTTGGTGGGTAGTGGGTTGTCTGGGACTGGTGGTGGTGGGTAGTGGGTTGTCTGGGACTGGTGTTGGTGGGTAGTGGGTTGTCTGGGACTGGTGGTGGTGGGTAGTGCGTTGTCTGGGACTGGTGGTGAGTAGTGAAAGTAGTGAAATATGTGACTAGAACCGCGCGCACCAGCTGCCAGGTGGCACTCTTGAGTGTCACCTGACAGGTGGTGCGCGGGTGTCTAGTCACACAGGGTTTTTGGGGATTTTCCCGGAAGTTTTGGCGCGTTTCGGACGCGTGTGAGCGTGTAGTGTTTGGGTAAGTGGTCAGGAAAGCGAGTGAGTTATGTTGAAGAGTGCCAGGTTTAGCGCGCCGTTATCGTCACAGCGCGGGTGTCTAGTCACAGGGGGTTTGGGATGGGATTTTCCCGAAGTTTGGCGCGTGTCGGAGGCGGTCTTGAGTGGCGGGTGAGCAGGTGCGGCCCCTCGCTCTAGACGTGGTCAGGAAAGATGGGAGTAGTTTGAGAGTAAGTGGTAGAGTAAGTGATAGAGTAAGAAAATAGAAGGAAGAGAGAGGAAGGAGTAAAAGAATATGTATGCGTGTTTTGCGTAGCCTTAATCCAGTGTGCGATAATAATAATTTTGTTGATTGTGAGTTAGTGTGTAGATGCGAAGAGAAGGCGGCACAGTCTGTTATGTTGTTTTGGGTGGGGGCTGGATGGAGCTTCCCCTCGTCGGGGAGAGAGTGCTCTGGGCCATTATGTGGTTAGACAAACCCATTAACTACCCTACAGGAAGGCCTTAAGTGGTGTTGTAAGAAATGCATGGAAAAGACACTGGAGTGCACCTGGCTTTTTTCTGTGTGTTCGGGTCATGAAAGAGTGAAGCAACTCTCGTTGTGAGACTGCAGTAGGTCATTATGCGGTTAGACAAACCATTTATCTCTCCCTACAGGAAGTGCGAGGATGGGGGCAAAGTCTCCTGCAGGAGGGGAGTGTACCATTACCTTAAGCGTTTTTCAATGTCCGCGGAGGGGTAAGCGTACGGGTCGCAGGTTGGAGCCCGACTGATCAACTTTCCAACTAGCTCGGGTATTTCTCCTCCAACACCCGGAAGTGGTGGGGCACCCATTACCAATGCGTTTCGCCAGGGTCCGCGACTCTCTCTATCTGTCTCTGTCTCTCTGTCTCTCTCTGTCTCTCTCTCTCTCTCTCTCTGTCTCCCTGTCTCTCTCTCTCTATCTGTCTCTGTCTCTGTCTCTCTGTCTCTCTGTCTCTCTGTCTCTCTCTGTCTCTCTCTCTGTCTCCCTGTCTCTCTCTCTCTCTCTCTCTCTCTCTCTCTCTCTCTCTCTCTCTCTCTCTCTCTCTCTCTCTCTCTCTCTCTCTCTCTCTCTCTCTCTCTCTCTCTCTCTCTCTCTCTCTCTCTCTCTCTCTCTCTCTCTCTCTCTATCTGTCTCTGTCTCTGTCTCTCTGTCTCTCTGTCTCTCTCTCTGTCTCCCTGTCTCTCTCTCTCTCTCTCTCTCTCTCTCTCTCTCTCTCTCTCTCTCTCTCTCTCTCTCTCTCTCTCTCTCTCTCTCTCTCTCTCTCTCTCTCTCTCTCTCTCTCTCTCTCTCTCTCTCTCTATCTGTCTCTGTCTCTGTCTCTCTGTCTCTCTGTCTCTCTGTCTCTCTGTCTCTCTCTCTGTCTCCCTGTCTCTCTCTCTCTCTCTCTCTCTCCCTCTCTCTCTCTCTCTCTCTCTCTCTCTCTCTCTCTCTCTCTCTCTCTCTCTCTCTCTCTCTCTCTCTCTCTCTCTCTCTCTCTCTCTCTCTCTCTCTCTCTCTCTCTCTCTCTCTCTCTCTCTCTCTCTCTCTCTATCTCTCTCTCCCTCCTTCATATTGTTCATTCATTCATAGTTCCTTTTCATTTAAACTATTTCAGTTTTACATATATAAACAAAGCCATGGAGTAGTTTTTACTAATACATCTTCTCTAGTATCCAATGATTTTCTTCGAGATTAAAAACACAGCTATTTCAAACATATTAAAATACGATAATTTGGTATCGAGCTTCAGCTCCTATCCAGCCTTAGTCCCCTGCCCTATAATGAATACTAACAGTCCTATCCCTCTAAAATAAAAAAATAATCATATTTCAAACATAGTTCAATACAGTAATTTAGTTACCGAGCTCCAGCTCTTGTCCTCCACCTTACTTCCCTCACACATCTTCGTTAATACCTATTCAATTTCCCTGAAATTTCTACCCTCTGTATTTCAGACTTAGTTTAGTAAATCCAAACAATTATCAAACTCTAGCTCTTGTCCCCGGCTTAGTTCATTTGTACAAGATCGTTAGTAACAGATCAATTTTCCCGAAATTTAAAGCAGACATACTTCAAAGTTAGTAAATAATATCAAGTCAGTTACTGAGCTCTAGCTCTCGGCCCCCAACTTAGTTCTCTCTCGTATATTTGTAAATAACCCAGCAATTTCACTGTAATTTCTACCCTCTGTATTTCATAGTAAATATGATGTAAACAATTATAAAACTCTAGCTCCTGTCCTCTGTCCAAGTCCACTCTTGTAAATTTATTACTATCAGTCCAATTCTCCTGAGATTTGAACACCAACTACATTTTCAGTCATAGCAAATAAAAACCGGTTCAGTTATCAAGTTTCAACTCTTGCCCCCCTCAGCTTAGTTCATTTTTTGTACAAGTTCTTTATTTTCCAACTAAATCACCTTGAGATTTAAGATCGCTTTATTTCTAACGTAGTAAAATTAATCTGGACATTAACCAAGCTCCATTTCCTCAGTCTTAGATCATCGAACATAATTATATCCGTTCAAGCCCCTCTCCAGCCTAACTGTTTATCAGACTAAACACCATCCACAGCGTGAGTTTACACGCAACATCAACCATTAGTAATCGTTCGATCCAACAGAAAAAACAGAGACTCGTGTTAACATAATAGGTGAAAAAAGTTAATCTTTCTCTTATCACGTTTTATTCAATGACTGGTAGACACATACATATTTATCTTGGTAAAAACAAAACATATTAACTGTCCGACAGACAGACAGACAGACAGACAGATGGACATAGGTGAAAAAAAGTTAATCTTTCTCTTAACACGTTTTATTCAATGACTGGTAGACACATACATATTTATCTTGGTAAAAACAAAACATATTAACTGTCAGACAGACAGACAGACATAACACTCAGCTTAAAGCAGTTATCAGCGGAGTTTCAAAAGTTTTTTTTTTCAACTATTATGAGCTGTTTTCCATGTTTCTTTAACACCATGGCTAAGTGAGCCAGAGCTGTGTAGTAGTTGACCTCCCATTCAAGCTTTTCACCCGGATTCAAGTCATCACTGTCAATCATTCCCAAACCATAAGGAATTTTAACGCGCTTGATTGAATTATGACGCTTAGTCATGCTTAAAATTTGATTAATGCATAGTTTAAAGCTCCATCGTCTCTTGATCTTAGTATCGTTGCAGAGTCCCTCCATTATACAATCTCTATCCTCCCCACACTGCTCTAATAGAATTTTTTGGTTAACAGCATTATTTTCTATTGGTGGTCCTGCGCTATATCTGGTCACAATAGCTATAACATGTGGTAGACTTTCTGGTGAGGGGGAAGGAGAAAAGACAGCTCCTCCCACTTTAACGCGATCAGCCACCACCACATAGTTAGTTAATGGTTGGATCGCTCGCTGTAGTCGTGTATAAGGATACATTTCCCAGATCTCGCAAGACATTCCTCCTGAATGGGTGTGAATTGAAGGAATATCATACACTATACAGTCACCAGGATGGATCTCATCCATTGCCAGATAATCACCTTCTACTTTGCAGTGTTTAAGACTGGTTAGTTTATGGAGCATGTACCTTGAACACATCTTGACAGTTATTAAAAGCAAGTTTGCGGATGTAAGAATTATATACAGTATAGAGTTATCAGTTACTCTTTTCATTCCTCTATCACATCTATAAACACACTCAACTGTTTGTTAAAGCGGGAAGATAAACACAGAGTATAATATTATTTTTTATTATTATTAATTGCAAGCATGGAAAATGGTAACAATAGTAAATAAATAAAGTCAATAGTTTATATATATATATATATAAATATATAAATATATATATATATATATATATATTTCTAGTCAACTGTTAAATCTATCACTTCGATATCTCCTGTGAGATCTATTATAGGCACGGCTTTGCAATGAGGTTTTGTAGTTTCACCTCCAGCTTCATCTGCGTTCAAGTTGATGTTCTTCATCCGATGATAAGCAGAGGCAACTCCTTCACTTAACTTATGTGTAAGCACACCGTGTGTAGGCAATGCTACAGGGATTGCATTGCTTGCTGAGTCAACCATTACAAATTTCAACCCGCGACGCTGGTAATACCGCTCCAACTTCATCATTATGGGTAGATATTTCTGCCTCCACACTTCTTGATTGTAGCTCTTCCAGTACTGACCACAGCCCATCCCAAGTCCAAAAGGGAAAATTATGCGGTTAATTTTATATTCTTCTTCTCTTGTTAAGATGTTTGCAAAGGCCTTACGCAGAGATTTTGTAAACCAATAGCGACGCATTTCTTCTGTATCCAACTGTAAGCCTCTGTAGTAGTGCGGGTCGACAGCATATAACGTCTCGATTTCCTTCATCGTCATGTTCAGGGGTTTAGATGATTTCCCTCCGGCGTGATGAGTTATTAATCCGATGAGATGAGGTAGATGCGGGTCATCACCAATTCGATTGTTGAATTGAGGGGGTTCACCATAGACAATCTCTCCAGGCAGGGCTCGGTCTCTTCTCTCTGCACGATTTTTGTAGGGTAGTTTGCTCCGATGAATGCGAGCATAGGGAAAACGAGTCCATAATTCTTCAACCATCCCACTTGTCATCACACTACAGGCGTCCATATCATAGATGATGCAGTCGGAGTAAGAATACTCCGAAAAAGATGAAATGCTGCCAGCTACAGTCGTCAACATCTTATCTGATGAGTGGAGTAGAGGAAGTGAGTTGGAGAGGAGAGAGCAGCCGCCCCTTTATACGGTCGTGCGAAGGTTACTGGGTTTCCTGTTTTCTTTCGTTCCTGTTTCCTTGGGGCGAACTAAAATCACTTTGACGTTATAAGGGTTTAATCTCCCCTGCATATTTTGAATAATGGGGAGGTGAGTACTTTCCCACTCTGCATCTTCACACCAACCTGACATACCTACACCCCAGGGAAGAATAACTTTCGTGATCTCCTCGGTATCTTCAATATACAATAAGAGTTCTTCTAATGATTTCGTCAAGTATAACATGCGGTTTTCTTTCGTATCAGCACGCAGCCCTTTAACCATAGAGTAATCTTTTGATTTACCGGCAATGGCTTGAGCAATATCATTCCTCTCAATAGGCTTCCCTAATCCATACTGCGTTGCCAAGGCTACTAAGCTTGGTCCTTGACTGTCTCTACTGATGTGAATGGATCCAGGTGCTGGACGGTCTTCTCTGATGCATCTCTTTAGATTATACAATTGCGTTCTGGCGTAAGCGGTGGCATGAGAATATTTATCAGCAATGTCCTGGGACATGCCGTAGTGAGAGCATGATATACAATTTACAGAGTAGGCAATGCAACACTCTCGATTGTTAAACTCCTCATCCGTCATGTATCCGTGATGAATTTCTACAGAGTTCATTTTGGCTATGGAGTTCATTTTTTTTCCCCCAACGCGCTATAGATGAAACACAGGGGAGCGATGAGCGGGCAGTAATGAATTAGTGTGATCTACTCAACCCCTTTTATCCTCGTTGTGTGTGACGCGCGTGCGCGCAGGCTCCCGAGATAGTTTCCAATTAATGATTAACCATACTCCATAGTTTCATATTTTATATTATTTATTTATTATTTATTATTATTATTTAATAAACGTGGATTATAGTCCATTCTAGCAGTAAGATCTGTGTAATACTATATTCTCAACAATGAGGTTTTATATTAACTTCGCACCAAGCTGTGTTTTTTTCTAAGTTGTGGAGAGTTTGGTATATCCCTTCACTATAGAAATTAATCTAAGGTGTAGCATATATATATATATATATATATATATATATATATATAATATGCACTACTCCCAACCAAACATAGACCCGATAATATTCTACAAAAACAAGAAGTCTTTCAAACTCCTTATCAAAACAGTTCCGAAGGAGAACCCTCTACAGCAGTCAATCGTTGCATACTTGTACACTTGCCCCCATGAAGGATGCAACCTTCAATCTAAGTACATAGGTAAGTCACCAACCAACCAAGCTGTGGAGGTGATTATCCCATAATCTTCAATCCCCGCCCCCCAGGAATCACATGAGACAGGCTCTTGTCATCACTCTAACAAGAGAAATGTTGAACAAGAATAACTGCATAATAGACAAAACCATGGATGTAAGAAGATTGTGAATTCTTGAGACAGTTCGCATAAGAATAGTTCAACTTACAATGATTACCCGAATCATGGAGGTGATTACTCTACTCATGTGAGAGTAAGGTCGAGACTCGAACATAACACCACCGTCACAGAAGACAATATCCAACGATATATATATATATATATATATATATATATATATATATATATATATATATATATATATATACATATATATATATATATATATATATATATATATATATATATATATATATATATATATATATATATATATATATATATATATATATTTAAGGCACAACTCTCCTAAACACGAGAGTTAAGTATACAACTTTAGAACACTTTCCCACCAGGAGACTCGAACCCTAGCCAGCACAGAAGCCTTCCAGCAACTGGCATAACAGGTACGCCTTAACCCTCTCCACCACCTGCTCAGACCCTTAAAAGAGATGGTAATTTCGGAGTATTTAAATACCCCAAAGATCAACACCTCCCAAGAGCACCAGAGCAAGTGAGGGGTCATTTATACGTTAATTTCATCAAGTCCCTGTTAATATGGGAAAACACAGTGTCTCTGCTTAAGGCACAACTCTCCTAAACACGAGAACTTACTCTACCACTTACTCTCACACTACTCCCATCTTTCCTGACCACGTCTAGAGCGAGGGGCCGCACCTGCTCACCCGCCACTCAAGACCGCCTCCGACACGCGCCAAACTTCCGGGAAAATCCCATCCCAAACCCCCTGTGACTAGACACCCGCGCTGTGACGATAACGGCGCGCTCCACCTGGCACTCATCAACATAACTCACTCGCTTTCCTGACCACTTACCGAAACACTACACGCTCACACGCGTCCGAAACGCGCCAAAACTTCCTGGAAAATCCCCAAAAACCCTGTGTGCCAAGACACCCGCGCACCACCTGTCAGGTGACACTCAAGAGTGCCACCTGGCAGCTGGTGCGCGCGGTTCTAGTCACATATTTCACTACTGTGGTGGTGGGTAGTGGGTTGTCTGGGACTGGTGTTGGTGGGTAGTGGGTTGTCAGGGACAGGTGTTGGTGGGTAGTGGGTTGTCTGGGACTGGTGGTGGTGGGTAGTGGGTTGTCTGGGACTGGTGGTGGTGGATAGTGGGTTGTCAGGGACAGGTGTTGGTGGGTAGTGGGTTGTCTGGGACTGGTGGTGGTGGGTAGTGGGTTGTCTGGGACTGGTGGTGGTGGGTAGTGGGTTGTCTGGGACAGGTGGTGGTGGGTTGTCTGGGACTAGTGTTGGTGGGTAGTGGGTTGTCAGGGACAGGTGTTGGTGGGTAGTGGGTTGTCTGGGACTGGTGGTGGTGGGTAGTGGGTTGTCTGGGACTGGTGGTGGTGGGTAGTGGGTTGTCAGGGACAGGTGTTGGTGGGTAGTGGGTTGTCTGGGACTGGTGGTGGTGGGTAGTGGGTTGTCTGGGACTGGTGGTGGTGGGTAGTGGGTTGTCTGGGACTAGTGTTGGTGGGTAGTGGGGTGTCTGGGACTGGTGGTGGTGGGTAGTGGGTTGTCTGGGACTGGTGGTGGTGGGTAGTGGGTTGTCTGGGACTGGTGTTGGTGGGTAGTGGGTTGTCTGGGACTGGTGGTGGTGGGTAGTGGGTTGTCTGGGACTGGTGGTGGTGGGTAGTGGGTTCTCTGGGACTGGTGGTGGTGGGTAGTGGGTTGTCTGGGACTGGTGGGTAGTGGGTTGTCTGGGACTGGTGGTGGTGGGTAGTAGGGTGTCTGGGACTGGTGGTGGTGGGTAGTGGGTTGTCTGGGACTGGTGGTGGTGGGTAGTGGGTTGTCTGGGACTGGTGGTGGTGGGTAGTGGGGTGTCAGGGACAGGTGGTGGTGGGTAGTGGGTTGTCTGGGACTGGTGGTGGTGGGTAGTAGGGTGTCTGGGACTGGTGGTGGTGGGTAGTGGGTTGTCTGGGACTGGTGGTGGTGGGTAGTGGGGTGTCAGGGACTGGTGGTGGTGGGTAGTGGGTTGTCTGGGACTGGTGGTGGTGGGTAGTGGGTTGTCTGGGAATGGTGGTGGTTGGTAGTAGGGTGTCTGGGACTGGTGGTGGTGGGTAGTGGGTTGTCTGGGACTGGTGGTGGTGGGTAGTGGGTTGTCTGGGACTGGTGGTGGTGGGTAGTGGGTTGTCTGGGACTGGTGGTGGTGGGTAGTGGGTTGGCAGAGCATGGTGGTAAGGCACAGCTGTACTTCCAAGGGAGGAGCTCAAGCTCTTAGATTCCGCCATTCGGCTCTGACATCGTCTTGTTCATATTGGTTTAAAAAGATTGTTGGATATGCGATTTTGCACTTTAGTTTTTCCCAAAATTCCTTGTACTACTTAAGATTATTTACTTGGAAAATATATGAGAAAGGCTGTAAGAACGCCCATGCCATAGATCACTAAGAACTATAAAAGGCTTGCGTGTTGTTGTAGCCTTGCTCACATTTGTAGACTCTGAACGGCCCGAACATATGCCAGAATTTGATGAAAAACTGTTCCCAAATGGAACTACGAGTGTCGTCGGGGGTTGGTCAGTCGAAGAGCTTCCGTTATCTTGAGGTTATCTTGAGATGATTTCGGGGCTATTTAGTGTCCCCGCGGCCCGGTCCTCTGGTGGTGATTCTGGCTATGGTAATAATTACAGTGGTGATCATGTTAATGATGATAAAAATGATGATGATGATGATGGTAACGTTCATGATGATGATAATTAGAGCATTGATAATGATAATTAGAGCATTGATAATGATTATCATAATAGTGAGGAGAGTGAAAGTAATACAGATGAAAATGACAGCAGTATCAATGATAATTACGATGAGATAATGAAGGCAGTGATCATTATAATAACGATAATGATGATGATAACAGTGATAATTACAATGATGATGATGACAACAGTGATAATTACAATGATGGTGATGACAGCAGAGATAATGCCAATGCTGATGATGATAAGACGGAAATGAGTAAAACAGCGATAATAACGATGAGGCTGATAATGACTAATCATTATAAAGCTGATAGGGATAATTTGCAAAAATTGTGGCAAAAGCCATCAACACTGCAGCTCTGGCAACATCCCTAATGGCTGGGGAGACTCTCCAATCTTTCTGACTAATTATGGCCCAGACGACGCCTGATCGCATGAAGGAAGAAGTTCCCTAATTAACCACTAAAAGACCGTCTAGTTCTGGCGCCTATCCATCCACCCCCTCACGTTTTTTAATAATCATTTTTGTATTATTATTTATATATATATATATATATATATATATATATATATATATATATATATATATATATATATATATATATATATATATATATATATATATATATAAGAATAAGAAGGAAATTCCTGTTTCATTTTTCCTCCGTGGTCTGACATTGTCACATTTTTAATCATGTGTTTATTTTCGTGATACACACACACACACACACACACATATCTCTCTCTTTCTCTCTCTCTCTCTCTCTCTCTCTCTCTCTCTCTCTCTCTCTCTCTCTCTCTCTCTCTCTCTATATATATATATATATATATATATATATATATATATATATATATATATATATATATATATATATATATATATATATATATATATATTGTGACGATAATCTCCTTCAAGAGATTGAGCCTGCTCTTCCCTCCAAAATACGTCGATACATACGTCCCTATATAACTAATATGGAAGAAATATCCAACAACAACAACAACACCAAGTTTTGCCAGAAGCGCAAAACGTATGCAGCCAGGAACACCTGCTCCACCTCGAACCACCAAACTACCTGTCTTGTCGCCTGCTCATCGCTGATTGGCTGCGGGTCCAGTTGCAACTGCACTCCACCCACCATACTACTTGATGTCTGGGGCCACCACGACCTCAGTCCTCAGAATATCCAGTGCTTTCATCAGGTTAACACGTCTCGTTGGTAGACTAAGCTGTGGCTTACGTGTACTAAGAGAGGTGATAGCTTAAAGCCAATATTCCTGCACCTCTTATTTGATTGTATATTGTTCTATTGTTATTACTCACTTGTCTTAACGTAACTTTTCATTTTGTCATTTGATTATTCTTACTATTTTGATTGATTGATTTTATTATACGAATTTGTATGTCCATTTTATTCATGTTTTGCTTTTCTAACGTAATTAAAATTTCATTGTTAAATTTACTTGTGTTTTGTGTGTCTTCTCATTACCTTACCACAGACGAAGTTCCAGATTTTCTATTTTTTGTTTCTATATGTGACGAGGCCATACCCCTAGCTTTTGAACAGCCGAACACCAACGCGTTACCGTCACAATATATATATATATATATATATATATATATATATATACATATATATATATATATATATATATATATATATTCAATATATATATATATATATATATATATATTGAATATGACCGCATATTTTGTATTTACTATCTTCTGATTTAGGGCTTCTATCCCTCTAACTGTTTTCTTAGCATCAGGGCTTAGCTGAAAGAGGAGTTCTCCAAAGCTCATTTTCGTAATTTCAAGGTGAAGAAAGAAGTGAATTACTATAGAATGTATTACACTTATTAATACAATTTGCACAACGTTTCGAACCTCCATGGTTCATTTTCAAGTGCAAAGAATTTTCAGAACTGGATGATTTATACCCGCACTGGGTCAGGTGATAAGACAATAAAGGTAAAAACATGGGGGATACATAAGGGATAAATGGGGGATGATGCACATAAGAACATAAGAATAAAGGTAACTGCGGAAGGCCTATTGGCCCATACGAGGCAGCTCCTATCTACATACAAAGATTAATCAGGTGTAATTGGCCTGTTATGTTGAACAGTGTCTTCTGTGTTGACATCGTTATGTTCTGGTCTTGTCCTTACTCTCATGGTGGGTAGAGTACATAGTTCCGTGATTTGGGTGTTCATGGTAGGTTGTTCTATGCTTATGTGAATTGCTCAAGAATTTGTAATCTTCATGCATCTTGAGTTTTGTCTATTATACAGGTATTTTTGTTCAACATATCACTTGTTAGGGTGATGCCATGGACCTGTCTCATGTGATTCCTAGGGGCACCGGATTGAAGATGGCATGTCAAACGCCTCGTCAGCTTGGTCGACGTCATACCTATGTATGACTTAGATTGAAGGTTACATCCTTTGTTGGGGCAAGTGTACATGTATACAACGCTTGACTGCTGTAGAGGGTTCTCCGTCGGCTTCGGGCTGTTTTTGATAAGGAGTTCGGAAGTCTTCTTCGTTTTGTAGAATATTATCAGGTTTATGTTTTGGTTAGGAGTAGTGCTTTTTACTCCTTTACGGATTATTTCTTTAATTATTCTTTCCTCTTTTATATGTTCACTGTGCATGGTTGATTTGTAATATAATTTTATTGGGGGTGTTGTGGTTCCTGTTCTAGGTTCAGGATTATACCATCGGTCCAAGTGTCTTCTTATAGCAGCGTTTATTTCCGCGTTACTATATCCTTTGTTCACCAATACCTGAGTTACTCTTTCAAACTCTCTACTCACGTAGAGAGTTTGAAAGCTTACCCACTGCTCCATTCAGAGCAGTGGGTAAGCGCTCGACGAATATTAGCATTGAGAACACTGGCTTTGTATCTTTGGGGGCACTCACTTCTACCGTTCAGGCATAATCCTATGTTGGTGGGCTTGGTATATACGTTGGTGCTTAAAGAGCTTCCTGTTTTCGTTATTAGTACATCCAGGAATGGCAGACTGTTATTTTCACTATTTTCATGTGAAAATCAGAGTACTGACTCTCTGTCTAGATGGCTTTTTAGATCAATTAGTTCATCTGAGTCTTTTACTATGTCGAATATGTCATCTACATAACGGCAATATACAGTTGGTTTTTATCTGCTACTGAAGACTCTGGCTTCGATGGTTCCCATATAAAAATTTGCAAATGAAACTCCTAAGGGGGAGCCGATTGCTACTCCGTCTATTTGTTGATACGTGTCTCCTTGTGGACTGATGAAAGGGGCTTCCTTTGTACATGCTTCGAGAAGACTCTTCAAATGTGGCTCAGGTATGTCTAATTTGGGGGTGCTCTCGTCTCTGTATACTCTGTCCAGTATCATTCCTATGGTTGTGTCGACTGGGACGTTGGTAAATAGGGATTCAACGTCCAGGGAAGTAATGATTCCATCGGGCTGAGTACATTTGATTAATTCTAGGAAATCTGCTGATGATTGCAGACTATACTTGCTTAGAGTGTATGGAGTTAAGAGTTCGTTAAGTCTTTTTGCCAAGACTTAACGAGAAGGTACAAAGGAAGCCCCTTTCATCAGTCCACAAGGAGACATGTATCTACATGTCTCCTTGTAGACATACAAGGAGACTCCTTGTATGTCTACATACAAGGAGTACTCCTTGTACTCCTCTTGACATACCAGAAAACATTCTAAGGAAACTACTCCAAGCTTGTACTAAAGAGGCCCCCTTCTTGAGCCCGGATGGGCTCATGTATGAGCATGTAGATGGGGTCGCCATGGGTTCTCCCCTAGGTGTCCTGTTTGCGAACTTCTACATGGGTACCATCGAACAAAAGGACTCAGTCGACATGAACTTCAAACCGGCCATATACTGCAGGTATGTTGATGACATTTTTACACAGGTACCTGATGTCAAACATCAGCAGGAGCTGAAGGAGGCATTTGAGCGGAATTCTGTGTTGCGTTTCACCTACGAGATGGAGAAGGATGGGAAGCTGCCCTTTCTAGATGTAACAGTCATGGAAAGGAGCGGAGGTTTCCACACTGCAGTCTACACTAAGGAAACAAACATAGGAATGTGCCTCAATGCCAACAGTGACTGCCCAGAAAGGTACAAGAGGAGTGTTGTTAACGCTTATGTTGACCGTGCTCTCAGCCACAGCTCTGGATGGAAGCAAGTCAATGAAGAACTCTGTAGGGTAAGGCAGGTCCTAGTCAACAACGGCTTCTCCAATGGTTTCGTTGAAGACATCATAAGAAGGAAAGTGAAACGCAATGCAACCTCTGAAGAGACAACTAACACAACACCTACCTATACCCCCTATTAGACTATTTTACAGGAACTTATTTTCCACAGCTCATAAAACGGAGGAAAGGGTCCTGAAAGATATTGTTAATAGAAACGTTATCCCTACAGACAAAAATCAGAAGATACAATTGACGATTTACTATAAAACCAGAAAAACGGCCAGCCTACTCATGAGAAACTCTCCAGACACAAAGCAGAACGCTTTAAAAGAGACCAATGTCTTCTATTCCTTCAAATGCCCACTTGGGGACTGTAAGCCTCAAAGAACTCAGTATTTAGGCAAGAAAACAACATCTCTTTCCAGGCGATTAATGATGCATAAGCAACAGGGCTCCATTAAGGAACATATAATCTCTTTCCACAACCTGACCATCACCAGAGAAGTCTTAACAAAAAACACGGAAATCATCGATAGACACAGCGATAGCAGGCGGCTTCATATCTGCGAGGCACTACACATTAAGAAGTCAACACCAGCTATCAACAGCCAATTAATGCACAGCTATATTCTACCCACTTAAAGACTCCGCACCAATATAGAAGCATCAAGAAATATGAGCCAATAGGCCCTTTGCAGTTACTTCCATTCTTCCCTTTAACTAACCCGATATTATACCCATTGTTTCGTGTTCTATCTTGTGTTGAAAGTTTCTTTTCACCTCATCCAAAACTGTTGTAACATATCACCTCACCCAAATGCAGGTATAAAAATGAAAGCTGTTTAAACTCTGTTTAGTGTTTGCAGGTTATAGTTGTGTGAGTGTAAACTAAAGTCTTTGAAAATGTAATAAGTTATTATGAAACGCGTTTAAGTGTCGCGTCAGACTAGAAATAAAAATGAATTTTGGAGAATTGATTTTTCAATTACGATCGACAGTGAAAAGAAACATAAGAAATATTGAAAAAATTCGTGTTAGAATTATTAATCTTACTTTTTCGGTCATATTTAATAATATATGTCTACAGGAAAGACTGCTACCAAAATATTCTAAAATATATTGGTGTAGTTTGGCAGCAGGTTTTCTTTTAAACATGCCTCATTGAATATGACCGTATATTCAGTATTTACTATCTTCTGATTTAGGGCTTCTATCCCTTTAACTATTTTTCTAGCATCAGTACTTAGCTGAAAGAGGAGTTCTCCAAAACTCATTTTCGTTATTTCAAGGTGAAGAAAAAAGTGAATTACACTTACCTTATTACACTATTACACTTATTTGTACAATTTGCACAAGGTTTCGAACCTCCATGGTTCATTCTCATGTGAAATAAAATTACAGGACTCGTTGATTTACACCCGTACGGGGTCAGGTGATAAAGGTAAAAACAAGGGGGATACATAATGGCTAAATGGGGGACGAAACACATAAGAACATAAGAATAAAGGTAACTGCAGAAAGCCCATCGGCCCATACGAGGCAGCTCCTATCATACAAAGATTAATCAGGTGTAATTGGCCTGTTATGTTGGATATTGTCTTCTGTGTTGGCATCGTTATGTTCTGGTCTTGTCCTTACTCTCATGGTGGGTTATCTTGAGGTTAGGTTGAGACGATTTCGTGGCTTTAGTGTCCCCGCGGCCCGGTCCTCGACCAGGCCTCCATCCCCCAGGAAGTAGCCCGTGACTAACACCCAGGTTCCTATTTTACTGCTAGGTAACAGGGGCATAGGGTGAAAGAAACTCTGCCCATTGTTTCTCTCCGGCGACCCGGGATCGAACCCGGGACCACAGGGTAGCAAATCCAGTGTGCTGTCCGCTCGGCCGACCGGCTCCGAGTAGTACTCCGAGAGTACTCTACCACTCTGGGTAGAGTAAATAGTTCCATGATTTGGGTGTTCACGGTTATGTGGTATATATATGTATATATATATATATATATATATATATATATATATATATATATATATATATATATATATATGTCGTACCTAGTAGCCAGAACGCGCTTCTCAGCCTACTATGCAAGACCCGATTTGCCTAATAAGCCAAGTTTTCATGAATTATTTATTTTTCGACTACCTAACCTAACCTAACTTTTTCGGCTACCTAACCTAACCTAACCTATAAAGATAGGTTAGGTTAGGTTGGGTTGGTTAGTTTCGGTCATATATCTACGTTAATTTTAACTAAAATAAAAAAAAATTGACCTCATATATAATGAAATGGGTAGCTTTATCATTTCATAAGAAAAAAAATTGAGAAAATATATTAATTCAGGAAAACTTGGCTTATTAGGCAAATCAGGACTTGCATAGTAGGCTGAGAAGTGCGTTCTGGCTACTAGGTACGACATATATATATATATATATATATATATATATATATATATATATATATATATATATATATGCAAACAAGCCTGAATGGTCTCCAGGCATATATGCAACAGAAAACTCACACCCCAGAAGTGACTCGAACACATACTGCAAGGAGCAATGCAACTGGTATGTACAGGACGCCTTAATCCACTTGACCATCACGACCGGACAAAAACTGATAGTAGCTGAGATTATTTAGCCCATCAATTAATGAGGCTAATTATCCCATTAATTAATGAGGATAATTTCCCATCCACCCGCCGGCTCTCTAATGGTACTCTTGGGCATGGTATTTTATCAAATCACCTCATTCTTTAGGGAACACGTGGGGAACACAAATGCGAACAAGCCTGAACGGTCTCCATGCATATATGCAGTGCTTCTGGCAGTATGGTTTCGAGTCACTTCTGGGGTGTGAGTTTTCTGTTGCATATATGCCTGGAGACCATTCAGGCTTGTTCCCATTTGTGTTGCTCACTCATATTGCGCTTTCTAATTATAATTACAAACGCCAATTACCTTTGTTCTTATGTTCTTAAGTTCTTATATATATTATAAACAACAGAGATGCCAGGACAGAGCCTTGAGGCACTCCACTTACAACATTTTCCCACTCTGACTTGACTCCATTTATACTAACTTTCTGTTTCCTTTGGTATAGCCATGAACCTAATCCACCCCAATATATATATAGCACCCCCATTACCATGAGCCTCTATTTTTTTAATCAGTCTTTCATGTGACACTATATCAAAAGCTTTGCTAAATTCAAGGTACACAACATCACAATTCTTACCACTATCAACTGCCTCAACTATGCTGGAATAAAAAGATAGCAAATTTGTTAAACACGAACGGCCATTTGTAAAACCATGTTGCGACTCATTTATTAATTTGTGTTTTTCAAGATGAAGACGAATTTTATTTGCAATTATCGATTCAAGTAACTTTCCCACAATAGAAGTTAGGCTAATTGGTCGACAGTTTGACGCAAGTGATCTATCTCCTTTCTTAAAAATTGGTATCACATTAGCAACTTTCCATAACTCTGGCACTCTGCCTAACTCTATTGATTTATTAAATATGGTAGACAGTTGGTCACAAAGCTCCTCTTTGCATTCTTTAAGCACCCTGGCAAACACTTCATCCGGTCCTGGGGATTTGTTTGGTTTGAGTTTAACTATTTGTTTAATTACATCCTCCCTGGTAACTGCTAAACTAGTCAACCTGTCCTCGTCCCCACCCACATAGACTTGTTCGGCATGTGGCATATTGTTAAGTTCCTCTTTAGTAAATACAGATATAAAATATTTATTAAAAATACTACTCATCTCTTCATCATTATCTGTTATTTGACCTGTCTCAGTTTTTAATGGACCTATCCTTTCCTTAATCTTTGTCTGGTATAACTGGAAGAAAACTTTAGGATTTGTCTTTGCTTGCCCTGCTATGCGAACTTCATAGTTTCTTTTTGCTTTCCTTATCTCTTTTTTAGTATTTCTAACCAGTTGTACGGATTCCTGTTCTAAACTGACTTCCCCATTCTTAATCCTTTTGTACCACGCTCTCTTTTAACCTATAAGGTTCTTCAGATTCTTTGTTAAGAACATAAGAACAAAGGTAACTGCAGAAGGCCTATTGGCCCATACGAGGCAGCTCCTATTCTATAACCACCCAATCCCACTCATATACTTGTCCAACCCGCGCTTGAAACAATCGAGGGACACCACCTCCACCACGTTATGCGGCAATTGGTTCCACAAATCAACAACCCTGTTACTGAACCAGTATTTACCCAAGTCTTTCCTAAATCTAAACTTATCCAATTTATACCCATTGTTTCGTGTTCTGTCTTGTGTTGATATTTTTAATACCCTATTAATATCCCCCCTGTTATGTCCATTCATCCACTTGTAAACCTCTATCATGTCACCCCTAACTCTTCGTCTTTCCAGTGAATGCAACTTAAGCTTTGTTAATCTTTCTTCATATGAAAGATTTCTAATTTGGGGAATTAACTTAGTCATCCTACGTTGGACACGTTCAAGTGAATTTATATCCATTCTATAATACGGCGACCAAAACTGAACTGCATAATCTAAATGGGGCCTAACTAGAGCAAGATATAGCTTAAGAACCACACCAGGTGTCTTGTTACTAACGCTGCGATTAACAAATCCCAGTGTCCTATTCGCCTTATTACGAACATTCATGCATTGATCCTTTTGTTTTAAATTCTTACTAATCATATCTCCCAGATCCCTTTCGCAATCCGACTTCGCAATCTCAACACCATCTAGCTCATATAGTTATCCACTTTGGATCATTAGTATTCGATCTATTCAATTTATATGGTATACTACATTCCTGGGCTTCGCTTAGAATATTTTTAAATAGGTTATATTTTGAGTCCATATTGAAAATCCCTCTTATGTCACTTATTGCTGGGTTCACGTCTAGCTCCAAGACCGGCCAACACCCCATGCCCAAGACTTTCCAATCTATTTGACCCATGTTACGGACCCGAGTCCAGCGTCGTAGCACGGAGCTGTGACGACCACGCCATCTGTGGGTCAGCTCCCGAAACCCCCTCCAAATGGACGATGCCATCTAGTGAAGACGAGATATACCGGCCACAGGGGCTGGTTTCCCGTCTTGATTAGCTCATGACATAGCCGCTGCTGACCTCTGGTGAGGTGACGCTTAGACAGCAACGCCATCTATGGAGTGGATAGGTGGGCGTTTGTGTCTAAGCCTGTAAGTGAGGTGCCCTAGAGTGTACCCAGTACTAATGACGTGTCTGATTACAGAGTCGACCTAGGACTGCTGAATCGGACGGTGGAGCAGTCAACCCAAGGCAGCCATAGCCTCTCCACGTGTTTGCTGTAGAAGCTGTGAGTCACCCCCTGGACGAACACTGTTGAGTGTTAGCCTGCCCGTATCGTGGCAGTACCAGGAATTGTCGTACTCGGGGCTGACTGGTGGAGAAGACTAGCCACTGGGGTGTTGAGAGAGGAGAGTGATCAGCGGAATCACACGAGGCTCCTGCCTAGGGCTCGCAATCTTAGTATCGGTCGTGGAGTGGCCTACGCGGCGGAGCAGATTGGAACCTGCCAGCTACAGGCTGGATTTGTGGTTGAAGGCCTCCACGACGGTACACCCAGTGGGACTGTGATTTGGCTGGTCCTACCCTGTGATTTGGTCTACCCTGGCCTGTGGCCAGGGTAGACTCGTCTAGAGAATCGAAGGATTCATCGTGAGGCCACAAGAAGAGAACCAGGGCTAAGCATCGTTGAGCACCGTAGAGCATCCTGTGTCTTCAGGGGAAGACCATTCAGTACATTATAGTGTTTATGCCCCCCGTGTGACAGTTTATATATTTATTTATTGGTGGTGGTAATATATATATTTAAATTAGTGCATTTTTATCCCTTCCCCTTTAATTTACTTGCGTTACGGAACACGCCCCTTGAAAGCCACTACTAACTTGGGGCCGGATACCCAAACTTTAATAACATCAGAGAAGAACCCCAGTTGCGACCCAATAGGGCCGTAACAACCCAATAAATTTCTTAGGTTATTGAAATTAGCTTTTCGAAAATCAGGTGCTTTAACATAATTTTCTCCCACTGATCTATTCCATTCTATGCTAAATCTGATTTCTTTATGATCACTGTTCCCTAGCTCACTCCCTATTTCCATGTCCTTAATTTGTGTTTCCCTGTTAGTTAACACTAAATCTAAAATATTATTTCACCGTGTTGGTTCCTTAATGTGTTGCGTAAGAAAGTAATCATCAATTAATTCTTGAAAATCTTCTGCTTCACTATTCCCTGTTTTGTTCAACCAGTTTATTCCACTAAAATTAAAGTCACCCATGACATAAATACTGTTACATCTAGATGCCCTAGATATTTCATCCCATAGATGCTTTGTTTCCATTCTTTCTAAATTTGGTGGCCTATATATAACTCCTATTATAATGCTATTTGCTTTTTCGTTTAATTCTTTCCAAATAGTTCCTGTATGTGGCTCAGTTTTGATTCCCTCTTTGAGACTACATTCATCCACGTTTCGGTAAGTGCAATAATATCTATTATTTCTGTGCAGACAAGAGCATTTAAATCGTTTATTTTATTTCTTAGACTTCTACTGTTAGTGTAATATACCCTAAGTGAATTGTTATTTTGAGGCCCTTCTCTTTCCCTGATCATTTTGCCAATTCTTTTCTCCCACAAACACATACCTTTATTACCTCCTTCCTCCATATCGATTCCCATACCACTATCTACTAACAGTTTAAACCCAAACAAACACCTCTAACCACTGGTTCCAACGAGTTCACAACAGCAACAACCCCAGCTCTCGATAGATGCACCCCATCACGAGCATACATTTAATTTCTTCCATAGAAGTGTCCCCAGTTGTCTATGAAAGATATTGCATTTGATTTGCAATATCTTTCCAGCCGGCAATTGACACCAAGTGCCCTCGACATCCATTCATTTCCCACTCCCTTTCTTGGAAGAATGCCACATATGATCGGGATTCCTCCCTTGCTTCTAACTAATTCAATGTCTGTTTTATACCTCTCCTAACTCCTAACAGTTCCTCACTCCTAACTCGACCAACATCATTTCCTCCCACGCTAATGCAAATAATGGGATTGTTCCCATTTCCAGCCATAATATCATTCATGTTGTTTATAATACCACCAATACCAGCTCCGGGATAGCAAACCCTTAACCTGTTCCCCCTATCTCTAGCACAGAACGTAATATCCGAATACCTTATCTGGTAATCTCCCACAACTAAAGTTTGCTTAGGTACTTCCTTTACTATCTGAGGGGCCTGCGCTTCGTTGCTCTTCGTTGCTATCCCTTTTGCGTGATCCACAGTCTCACCACAGCACTCGTCCTCCAATGCGGCAATTGAATTAGACGTTCTTAGGACGTCTGTAGGCGGCTTTATCAAAGTCTTCTTAAGCCCCCTGTCCTTTACAACTTTCCAAGACGAGGTCTTTTTACTACTGGTCTCCTCCTTCGTTCCTTCTTGTTGTTGTTTCAGCCGTCGTACCTCCTCCCGCAGAGAGTCCAACTCTGTCCTCAGAGCCCCAACCAGACTCATCAGATCCTTCACCACAACTTCCATATTGTTATGATAATATAACTACACTCAGGAGCTCCGGCTAACACACCCTCTCACTGCGACTGTCTGCGCCTGACTGATGTGATTCAGCATGATGTGATTTCAACATGATGTGATTCAGAAACCTTTATAGATGACAAAATTATTGGCCAATAACCTAAATCTCTCCTCTCTCCCGTTTTCTAATCCATGTTTTCTGTACTCCCACAGGTACGTCTAAAGCTGTTTCGAAATCTGTACCGTCCCTTTCCTCTGGACAACAATTCTACCTCAGTCCACACTCTAGGGTAAGTACAAAATCTATCAAAAACTCGTATCATCCCATTCTCCTGTACACCTGTTCCAGTCTGTGTGCTGGAATGAGGACTACAACACCTGTCCGAAACTAGAATCCTCCACTTCGATCTGTACACTAATCCCAATCCGATGTACTCCCACGATACAAAACGTATTCGAAATTACAATCCTGAGAAACTCTTACACCAGTCTCCTGTTCGGTGCACTCCTGCTGTACACCACGTTATGGACACTGTTATAGTCTTGGCTGTCCAACGTGTTATCTGCCTGACGAAACCTTACCCATTTACGGTTAAAATTCATAACATGCGTCAAACAAATGATTCCCGCAAGGCTTTCAACCTGTTCTCAGGCTAGGGTTGATCATCCTATCCTCAGGCTAGGGCTGTCCATCCTGTCCTCAGGCTAGGGTTCCCCATCCTGTCCTCAGGCTAGGCTTGCCCAACTGGTTCTCAGGCTAGGCTTGCCCAACCTGCCCTCAGGCTGACTGGGTTCTGAGTGTGATGGCTGGGTTCTGAGTGTGATGGCTGGGTTCTGAGTGTGATGGTTGGTTCTGAGTGTGATGGCTGGATCTGAGTGTGATTGCTGGGTTCTGAGTGTGATGGCTGGATTCTGAGTGTAATGACTGGGTTCTGAATGTGATGGCTGGGTTCTGAGTGTGATGGTTGGTTCTGAGTGTGATGGCTGGATCTGAGTGTGATTGCTGGGTTCTGAGTGTGATGGCTGGATTCTGAGTGTAATGACTGGGATCTGAGTGTAATGACTGGGTTCTGAGTGTGATGGCTGAATTTTGAATGTGAAGGTTGGGTTCAGAGTTTGATGGCTGGGTTCTGAGTGTGATGACTGGGTTCTGTGTGTGATGGCTGGGTTCTGAGTGTGATTGCTGGGTTCTGAGTGCGATGGCTGGGTTCTGAATGTGATGGTTGGGTTCTGAGTGTGATGGCTGGGTTCTGAGTGTGATGGCTGGGTTCTGAGTGTGATGGTTGGTTCTGAGTGTGATGGCTGGATCTGAGTGTGATTGCTGGGTTCTGAGTGTGATGGCTGGATTCTGAGTGTAATGACTGGGATCTGAGTGTAATGACTGGGTTCTGAGTGTGATGGCTGAATTCTGAATGTGAAGGTTGGGTTCAGAGTTTGATGGCTGGGTTCTGAGTGTGATGACTGGGTTCTGAGTGTGATGGCTGGGTTCTGAGTGTGATGACTGGGTTCTGAGTGTGATGGCTTGGTTCTGAGTGTGATGGCTGGGTTCTGAGTGTGATAACTGGGTTCTGAGTGTGATGGCTGGGTTCTGAGTGTGATGGCTGGGTTCTGAATGTGATAACTGGGTTCTGAGTGTGATGGCTGGGTTCTGAGTGTGATGGCTGGGTTCTGAGTGTGATGACTGGGTTCTGAGTGTGATGTCTGGGTTCTGAGTGTGATGGCTGGGTTCTGAGTGTGATGACTGGGTTCTGAGTGTGATGGCTGGGTTCTGAGTGTGATGGCTGGGTTCTGAGTGTGATGACTGCGTTCCGAGTGTGATGGCTGGGTTCTGAGTGGCCAGCTGGCGTCTCCCCGTGGTCACCCCGGGAGGAGATACGAGGAGGAGGAGGAGCCGTGTTTCCTGGTTTATGTCTTCCATGACGCCATTAATCTCAGAAGCCGCAAGATAGAGGTTAATATATGTGTACTCACCTAGTTGTGCTTGTGGGAGTTGAGATCTGGCTCGTTGGTCCCGCCTCTCAACTGTCAATGTACTGATGTACAGATTCTTGAGCCTACTGGGCTTTATCATCTTTACATTTGAAACTCTGTATGAAGTCAGCCTCCACCACATCACTGCCATCCGTTAACTACTCTAACACTGAAAAAGTACCTTTTAACGTCCCTGTGACTCATGTGGGTACTCAGTTTCCACCTGTGTCCCCTTGTTCGAGTCCCGCCAGTGTTGAATAGTTTATCCCTGTGTGTGTGTGTGTACTCACCTAATTGTACTCACCTAATTGTGCTTGCGGGGGTTGAGCTCTGGCTCTTTGGTCCCGCCTCTCAACCGTCAATCAACTGGTGTACAGATTCCTGAGCCGATTGGGCTCTATCATATCTACATTTGAAACTGTGTATGGAGTCAGCCTCCACCACATCACTTCCTAATGCATTCCATTTACTAACTACTCTGAGACTGAAAAAGTTCCTTCTAACGTCTCTGTGGCTCATGTGGGTACTCAGTTTCCACCTGTGTCCCCTTGTTCGCGTCCCCCCAGTGTTGAATAGTTCATCCTTGTTTACCCGGTCGATTCCTCTGAGGATTTTGTAGCTTGTGATCATGTCTCCCCTTACACCTCTGTCTTCCAGTGTCGTAAGGTGCATTTCTACTACTGTGTGTGTGTACTCACCTATATGTACTCACCTATATGTACTCACCTATATGTGCTTGCAGGATCGAGCATTGACTCTTGGATCCCGCCTTTCTAGCTATCGGTTGTTTACAGCAATGACTCCTGTCCCATTTCCCTATCATACCTAGTTTTAAAAGTATGAATAGTATTTGCTTCCACAACCTGTTCCCCAAGTGCATTCCATTTTTCTACTACTCTCACGCTAAAAGAAAACTTCCTAACATCTCTGTGACTCATCTGAGTTCCCAGTTTCCACCCATGTCCCCTCGTTCTGTTATTATTACGTGTGAACATTTCATCTATTTCCACTTTGTCAATTCCCCTGAGTATTTTATATGTCCCTATCATATCTCCTCTCTCCCTTCTTTTCTCTAGTGTCGTAAGGTTCAGTTCCTTCAGCCGCTCTTCATATCCCATCCCTCGTAGCTCTGGGACAAGTCTCGTCGCAAACCTCTGAACCTTCTCCAGTTTCTTTATGTGTTTCTTCAGGTGGGGGCTCCATGATGGCGCGGCATACTCTAAGACGGGTCTCACGGAGGCAGTGTAAAGCGCCCTAAAAGCTTCCTCATTTAGGTTTCTGAATGAAGTTCTAATTTTCGCCAGTGTAGAGTACGCTGCTGTCGTTATCCTATTTATATGTGCCTCAGGAGTTAGATTAGGTGTCACATCCACTCCCAGGTCTCTTTCTCGAATCGTTACAGGTAGGCTGTTCCCCTTCATTGTGTACTGTCCCTTTGGTCTCCTGTCACCTGATCCCATTTCCATAACTTTACATTTACTGGTGTTAAACTCCAGTAGCCATTTCCCTGACCATCTCTGCAGCCTGTTTAAGTCCTCTTGGAGGATCCTACAATCCTCGTCTGTCACAACTCTTCTCATTAATTTTGCGTCATCTGCAAACATTGACATGTATGATTCCACTCCTGTAAACATATCATTTACGTAAATTAGAAAGAGGATTGGTCCCAGCACCTATCCTTGAGGTACTCCACTTGTTACTGTTCGCCAGTCCGACTTTTCGCCCCTTACCATTACCCTCTGGCTCCTTCCTGTTAGGTAGTTCTTCACCCATACTAGGGCCTTTCCGCTTACTCCTGCCTGCCTCTCAAGTTTGTATAGCAGTCTCATGTGCGGTACCGTATCAAAGGCCTTTTGGCAGTCAAGAAATATGCAGTCTGCCCAGCCTTCTCTGTCCTGCCTTATCCTTGTTACTTTATCATAGAATTCTAAAAGGTTTGTTAGGCATGATTTCCCTGTCCAGAACCCATGTTGGTGCTTGTTTACAAACCCAATGCTCTCCAGGTGCTCAACAAGTCTTAGCCTAATTATTCTTTCAAGTATTTTGCAGGGGATGCTTGTCAGTGATACGGGTCTGTAGTTTAGTGCCTCCTCCCTATCACCCTTTTTGAAAATCGGTACGACATTTGCCTCCTTCCAGCAACTGGGCAATTCTCCCGACATAAGTGACTCATTAAAGATCATTGCCAGAGGCACGCTGAGAGCCTGCGCTGCCTCTTTAAGTATCCACGGTGATACTTTGTCTGGTCCAACAGCTTTATTTGCATCCAGTGTTGTCAACTGTTTCATTACATCCTCTGCTGTCACCTCTATATCTGATAGTCTTTCATCTTGGGTAATCTCTTCTAACAATGGGAGCTGCTCAGGCTCGGTTGTGAACACTCCATGGAATTTTGCATTCAGTACCTCGCAGATTTCCTTGTCGCTTTCAGTATATGCCCCTTCTGTTTTCCTCAGTCTTGTCACTTGGTCATTTACCGACATCTTCCTTCTTATATGGCTATGTAGTAATTTTGGTTGCTTTTTCGCTTTGACTGCAATATCGTTCTCATAATTTCTTTCCGACACTCGTCTTATGTTAATGTAATCATTCCTAGCTCTGTTACATCTAATCCTGTTGTCCTCTGTCCTTTGTCTTCTGTACTTCCTCCACTCCCTCCTGCTTCTCACCTTTGCTTCCTGACACTGTCTATTAAACCATGGGTTATTATATTCCCTCCTGCTTTTTTCCTTTATTGTTTGAATAAATCTATCTTCAGCCTCCTTGCATTTCAATATGACTTGGTTCATCATACCTTGCACTGTTTTTCCTCTAAGTTCTTCCTCCCACTGCACTTCTCCCAGGTAGTCCCTTATCCTTCTGTAGTCCCCTTTTCTGTAATCAAGTCTCCTTTCCCGGACCTCTTGTCCTTTGGTCACAATTTTAAGCTCCATCATGTAGTCAAAGACTAGGACACAATGGTCACTGGCTCCTAGTGGTATTTCATGTTCCAACTGCTCGATGTCTTCTACATTCTGAGTGATAATGAGATCTAATAGGCTGGGCGTATCCCCTCCTCTTTCCCTAGTATCTTCTTTCACATGCTGTGTTAGGAAATTCCTGTCAATAACATCTACCAGCTTCGCTCGTGTGTGTGTGTGTGTGTGTGTGTGTGTGTGTGTGTGTGTGTGTGTGTGTGTGTGTGTGTGTGTGTGTGTGTGTGTGTGTGTGTTATTGTGTGTGTGTGTGTGTGTGTGTGTGTGTACTCACCTTTTTGTGCTTGCGGGGGTTGAGCTTTGGCTCTTTGGTCCCGCCTCTCAACTGTCAATCAACTGGTGTACAGATTCCTGAGCCTACTGGGCTCTATCATATCTACATTTAAAACTGTGTATGGAGTCAGCCTCCACCACATCACTGCCTAATGCATTCCATCCGTTAACTACTCTGAGACTGAAAAAGTTCCTTCTAACGTCTCTGTGGCTCATGTGGGTACTCAGTTTCCACCTGTGTCCCCTTGTTCGCGTCCCCCCCAGTGTTGAATAGTTCATCCTTGTTTACCCGGTCGATTCCTCTGAGGATTTTGTAGCTTGTGATCATGTCTCCCCTTACACCTCTGTCTTCCAGTGTCGTAAGGTGCATTTCCCGCAGCCTTTCCTCGGAACTCCTGCCTCTTAGTTCTGGAACTAGTCTAGTGGCATACCTTTGGACTTTTTCCAGCTTCGTCTTGTGCTTCACAAGGTATTGGCTCCGTGCTGGGGCCGCATACTCCAGGATTGGTCTTACATATGTGGTGTACAAGATTCTGAATGATTCCTTACACAGGTTCCTGAACGCTGTTCTGATGTTAGCCAGCCTCGCATATGCCGCAGACGTTATTCTTTTTATGTGGGCTTCAGGAGACAGGTTTGGTGTGATATCAACTCCTAGATCTTTCTCTCTGTTCTTTCATTAAGTACTTCACCTTCTATTCTGTATTCTGTGTCTGGCCTCGTATTTCCACTGCCTAGTTTCATTACTTTGCATTTACTCGGGTTGAACTTCCACTGCCATTTGTTGGGCCATTCACTCAGTCTGCCTAGGTCATCTTGTAGCCTCCTACTATCGTCCTCAGTTTCAATCCTCCTCATAATTTTTGCATCATCGGCAAACATTGAGAGAAACGATTCTATACCCTCTGGAAGATCATTTACATATATCAGAAACAGTATAGGTCCAAGGACTGACCCCTGCGGGACTCCACTCGTAACGTCTCTCCAATCTGAGACCTCACCCCTCACACTGACTCGTTGTCTCCTGTTACTTAGGTACTCCTGTATCCAACGGAGTACCTTCCCTTTCACTCCAGCCTGCATCTCCAGCTTTTTCACTAGGTAGTTCACTGAGGGGTGTGTGTGTGTGCGTGTGTGTGTGTGTGTGTGTGTGTGTGTGTGTGTGTGTGTGTGTGTGTGTGTGTGTGTGTGTGTGTGTGTTCCTTCGTGGTTTCACGTCAACTTCCGCTGCGCCTCATCCACATGTACAGGCCATCATCCACCTCTCCCTGCCTCTCATCCACCTCCTTGGCTGGCCTGGGTCAAGACCAGGCTGACTGGACAGTGTGGCGACAACATTCCTCGTCGGATAGTGACGTTTCCCGCAGTAATGAGAATACCGCTGTTGAGCTCAGCTTCCAGGAGAGTATTTGGCTCTTTTCTTTGTAGCTGTTTAGTGTTTCTTATTAACGCATACTCTCTATTTCCTGTCTGTGCCTCCAGGATCGAGCTGTTAGCTCTTGGACCCCGCCTCACTAACCATCGGTTGTCTAATATCCTTACTACCGATTTTTTTATCTTTCCTATCTTTAACATATTTCTCATACACACACACACACACACACACACACACACACACACACACACACACACACACACACACACACACACACACACACACACACACACACACACACACACACATAGGGAAACTATGAGGAGATGAATAAATTCCTATGGGATATACATTGAGACATAGAACTCGGAATCAAGTCCGTACAAGACATGATGGACTATCTCACCCAAAAATGTCAGGAGGCTGTAAGCAGGTTTGTCCCAGCCCGACAGGAAAAAACAGAGAAACAAAGGAAGAATCCGTGGTTTAATAGGGAATGTATGAAAGCAAAGGAGCTGAACAAAAGGGCATGGAGGAACTTCCGTAATAACAGAACACCAGAAAGTAGAGAGAGATACCAGAGAACCAGGAACGAGTATGTTAGTGTGAGAAGAGCAGCTGAGAAAATGTATGAAAATGATATAGCTAATAAAGCCAAGACCGAACCAAAGCTATTACACAGTCACATTAGGAGGAAGACAACAGTGAAGGAACAGGTGATGAAACTTAGGGTGGGCGAGGACAGGTACACAGAGAATGACAAAAAGGTGTGTGAAGAACTCAACAAAAAGTCCCAGGAGGTCTTTACAATAGAACAGGGAGAAGTCACGGTGCTAGGAGAGGTGGCAGCAAACCAGGTGACCTTGGAAAGGTTCGAAATTACAAGAGATGAGGTCAAGAAGCACTTATTGGAGCTGGATGTGAGAAAAGCTGTTGGGCCGGATGGAATCTCACCATGGGTATTGAAAGAGTGTGCAGGAGCACTTTGCTTGCCACTCTCCATAGTGTATAGTAGGTCACTGGAAACGGGAGACCTACCAGAAGTATGGAAGACTGCTAATGTAGTACCAATATACAAAAAGGGTGACAGACAAGAGGCACTGAACTACAGGCCAGTGTCCTTAACTTGTATACCATGCAAGGTGATGGAGAAGATTGTGAAAAAAAACCTAGTAACACATCTGGTGAGAAGAGACTTCGTGACAACCCATCAACATGGGTTCAGGGAGGGTAAATCTTGCGTTACAGGCTTGATAGAATTCTATGATCAGGTGACAAAGATTAAGCAAGAATGAGAAGCATGGGCGGACTGCATTTTTTTGGACTGTCGGAAAGCCTTTGACACAGTACCCCATAAAAGGTTGATGCATAAGCTGGAGAAACAGGCAGGAGTAACTGGTAGGGCGCTCCAGTGGATAAGGGAGTACCTAAGCAATAGGAAGCAGAGAGTTATAGTGAAGGGTGAGACCTCAGAATGGCGGGAAGTCACCAGTGGAGTCCCACAGGGCTCTGTGCTTGGACCTATCCTGTTTCTCAGGATAGGTTTTTTTTTTGCTCTACGCGAGGTTTCTGTCCACGCTGAGCTGGCCTTAGGACACCTGCGTTATCATTTGACAGATGAACCGCCCCAGTCAAACTCCCCACCTGATAATGTCCTCGGAGCGGATCGGATAGGTATACGTAAATGATCTCCCAGAGGGTATAGACTCATTCCTCTCAATGTTTGCTGACGACCCCAAAATTATGAGAAGGATTAAGACAGAGGAGGACAGCTTGAGGCTTCAAGAAGACCTGGACAAGCTGCAGGAATGGTCGAACAAATGGATGTTAGAGTTTAACCCAAGCAAATGTAATGTAATGAAGATAGGAGTAGGAAGCAGGAGACCAGATACAAGGTATCACTTGGAAGATGAAATACTTCAAGAGTCCGAGAGAGAGAAAGACCTGGGGGTTGATATCACGCCAGACCTGTCCCCTGAAGCTCATATCAAGAGGATAACATCAGCAGCATATGCCAGGTTGGCTAACATAAGAACGGCCTTTAGAAACTTGTGTAAGGAATCTTTATGAACATTATATACCACATATGTCAGACCAATCCTGGAGTATGCGGCTCCAGCATGGAGTCCATTTCTAGTCAAGCATAAGACTAAACTGGAAAAGGTTCAAAGGTTTGCCACCAGACTAGTACCCGAGCTGAGAGGTATGAGCTACGAGGAGAGACTACGGGAATTGAACCTCATTTCGTTGGAAGACAGAAGAGTTAGGGGGGGACATGATCACCACATTCAAGATTCTCAAGGGAATCGACAGGGTTGATAAAGATAGGCTATTTAACACAAGGGGCACACGCACTAGGGGACACAGGTGGAAACTGAGTGTCCAAATGAGCCACAGAGATATTAGAAAGAACTTTTTTAGTGTCAGAGTAGTTGACAAATGGAATGCATTAGGAAGCAATGTGGTGGAGGCTGACTCCATACACAGTTTCAAGTGTAGATATGATAGAGCCCAATAGGCTCAGGAACCTGTACACCTGTTGATTGACGGTTGAGAGGCGGGACCAAAGAGCCAGAGCTCAACCCCCGCAAGCACAACTAGGTGAGTATCTAGGTGAGTACACACACACACACACACACACACACACACACACACACACACACACACACACACACACACACACACACACACACACACACACTCACACACACCGACACACACACACGCCCAACCTATTAGACCTCGTTTTCACCCAGAATGTAGAAGACATCGAGCAGTTGGAACATGAAATACCACTAGGAGCCAGTGACCATTGTGTCCTAGTCTTTGACTACATGATGGAGCTTAAAATTGTGACCAAAGGACAAGAGGTCCGGGAAAGGAGACTTGAGTACAGAAAAGGGGACTACAGAAGGATAAGGGACTACCTGGGAGAAGTGCAGTGGGAGGAAGAACTTAGAGGAAAATCAGTGCAAGGTATGATGAACCAAGTCATATTGAAATGCAAGGAGGCTGAAGAGAGATTTATTCCAACAGTAAAGGAAAAAAACAGGAGGGAATATAATAACCCATGGTTTAATAGACCGTGTCAGGAAGCAAAGGTGAGAAGCAGGAGGGAGTGGAGGAAGTAATGATGACAAAGGACAGAGGACAACAGGATTAGATGTAACAGAGCTAGGAACAATTACATTAACATAAGACGAGTGTCGGATAGAAATTATGAGAATGATATTGCAATCAAGGCGAAAAAGCAACCTAAATTGTTACATAGCCATATAAGAAGGAAGATGTCGGTAAATGACCAAGTGACAAGACTGAGGAAAACAGAAGGGGCATACACAGAAAGCGACAAGGAAATCTCCGAGGCACTGAATGCCAGTTTCCATGGAGTGTTCACAACCGAGTCTGAGTGGCTCCCATTGTTAGAAGAGAATACCCTAGATGAAACACTATCAGATATAGAGGTGACAGCAGAGGAGGAAATGAAACAGTGGACAACACTGGATGCAACTAAAGTGATTGGACCAGACAGAGTATCACCGTGGATACTAAAAGAGGCAGCGCAGGCTCTCAGCGTGCTTCTGGCAATGATCTTTAATGAGTCACTTAGGACGGGAGAATTGCCCAGTTGTTGGAAGGAGGCAAATGTCGTACCGATTTTCAAGAAAGGTGATAAGGAGGAGGCACTTAACTACCGACCCGTATCACTGACAAACGTCCCCTGCAAAATACTTGAAAGAATAATTAGGCTAAGACTTGTTGAGCACCTGGAGAGCATTGGGTTTGTAAACAAGCACCAACATGGGTTCTGGACAGGGAAATCATGCTTAACAAACCTTTTAGAATTCTATGACACAGTAACAAGGATAAGGCAGGACAGAGAAGGCTGTGCAGACTGCATATTTCTTGACTGCCAAAAGGCCTTAGATACAGTACCGCACATGAGACTGCTTTACAAACTTGAGAGGCAGGCAGGAGTAAGCGGAAAGGCCCTAGTATGGGTGAGGAACTACCTAACAGGAAGGAGCCAGAGGGAAATGATAAGGGGCTAGAAGTCGGACTGGCGAACAGTAACGAGTCGAGTACCTCAATGATCGGTGCTGGGACCAATCCTCTTTCTAATTTACATAAATGACATGTTTACAGGAGTGGAATCATACATGTCAATGTTTGTGGATGACGTAAAATTAATGAGAAGAGTTGTGACAGATGAGGATTGTAGGATCCTTCAAGAGGACTTAAACTGGTTGCAGAGATGGTCAGGGAAATGGCTACTGGGATTCAACACCAATAAATGTAAAGTTATGGAAATGGGATCAGGTGATAGACGACCAAAAGGACAGTACACAATGAAGGGGAACAGCCTACCTGTAACGATTCGAGAAAGAGACCTGGGAGTGGACGTGACACCTAGTCTAACTCCTGAGGCACATATAAATAGGATAACGACAGCAGCGTACTCTACACTGGCGAAAATTAGAACTTCATTCAGAAACCTAAGTGAGGTGGCTTTTAGGGCACTTTACACTGCCTACGTGAGACCAGTCTTAGAGTATGCCGCGCCATCATGGAGCTCCCACCTGAAGAAACACATAAGGAAACTAGAGAAGGTTCAGAGGTTTGCGACGAGGCTTGTCCCAGACTTGCGAGGGATGGGATATGAAGAACGTCTGAGGGAGCTGAACCTTACGACACTAGAGAAAAGAAGGGAGAGAGGAGATATGATAGGGACATATAAAATACTCAGGGGAATTGACAAAGTGGAAATAGATGAAATGCTCACACGTAATAATAACAGAACGAGGGGGCATGGGTGGAAACTGGAAACTCAGATGAGTCACAGAGATGTTAGGAAGTTTTCTTTTAGCGTGAGAGTAGTGGAAAAATTGAATGCACTTGGGGAACAAGTTGTGGAAGCAAACTCTATTCATAATTTTAAAATTAGGTATGATAGGGAAATGGGACCGGAGTCATTGCTGTAAACAACCGATGGCTGGAAAGGCGGGATCCAAGAGCCAATGCTCGATCCTGCAAGCACAAATAGGTGAGTATACACACATACACGCACACACCGCCTCTGTTCCCCAGGTTAGAGTGTGTAGTAGCTGAGTAACTACTTGGTTCCTATTTACAGACAGCTGAACAGAAGCATTAGGAGAATGAAACTGTCAATTTGTTTCTGTCTGGTATTTAGAACCAGTGCCGTAAGGACCTCGGAGAAAAGGTCCGCTAAGGTACGAGGACCTGTGTGTACTCACCTACTTGTGCTTACGGGGTTTGAGCTCTAGCTCTTTGGTCCCGCCTCTCAACTGTCAATCAACTGGTGTACAGATTCCTGAGCCTACTAGGCTCTATCATATCTATACTTGAAACTGTGTATGGAGTCAGCCTCCACTACATCACTTCGTAATGCATTCATTTATTAACTAGTCTGACACTGAAAAAAATTCTTTCTAACGTCTCTGTGGTTCATCTGGGTACTAAGTTTCCACCTGTGTCCCCTTGTTCGTGTCCCACCCGTGCTGAAGAGTTTGTCTTTGTCCACCCTGTCAATTCCCCTGTGAATTTTGTAGGTGGTTATCATGTCTCCCCTTACTCTTCTGTTTTTCAAGGACGTGAGGTTCAGCTCCTTTAGCCTTTCCTCGTAGCTCATTACTCTCAGTTCTGGGACGAGCCTGGTGGCACACCTCTGAACCTTCTCTAACTTTGTCTTGAGTTTAACTAGGTATGGACTCCAGGCTGGAGCTGCATATTCCAGGATTGGTCTGACATAAGTGGTATACAGGGTCCAGAACGATTCCTTACGCAAGTTTCTAAAGGCAGTTCATATGTTGGCCAGTCTAGTATATGCCGCTGACGATATCCTTTTGATATGGGCCTCTGGGGACAGGTTCGATGTGATATCATCCCCCAGATCTATCTCTCTATTTGACTCTTGTAGGATTTCACCTACCAGATGGTACCTTGTGTTCAGCCTCCTGCTCCCTTCGCTTAATTTCATTACTTTACACTTTCCTGAGTTGAACTTTAGCAGCCATTTTCTAGACTGGTTTGTTCAGGTCATCCTGTAGTCTCTGTCTATCTTCATCGCTGTGGCTTACCAGAGGGAGCCGGTCGGCCGAGCGGACAATACACTGAACTTGTGATCCTGTGGTCCCGGGTTCGATCCCGGGCACCAGCGGGAAACAATGGACAGAGTTTCTTTCACCCTATGCCCCTGTTACCTAGCAATAAAATAGGTACCAGGGTGTTAGTCAGCTGTCAGGGCTGCTTCCTGGGGGTGGAGGCCTGGTCGAAGACCGGGCCGCGGGGACACTAACGCCCCGAAATCATCTCAAGATAACCTCAAGAATCCGTCTTGATTCTACTCATAATTTTTGCATCATCAGCAAACATTGAGAGAAATGAGTCTATACCCTCGTTTAGGTCGTTTACATATATGAGAAACAGGATGGGTTCAAGTACTGAGCCCTGTGGGACTCCGCTGGTGACATCTCGCCACTCTGATGCCTCCCCCTCCCCTCACCGTTACTCGTTGTTTCCTGTTGCTTAAGTACTCCCTTATCCACTGGGGCACCTTCCCTTTTACTCCTGCCTGTTGCTCCAATCTTTTTAACAGCCTTTTATGAGGTACAGTATGAAAAGCTTTCTGGCAGTCCAGGAAAATGCAGTCGGCCCACTCTTCTCTTTCCTGCCTAATTTTTGTTGCCTTGTTATAGAATTCTATTAAACCTGTGAGGCTCGATTTACCATCTCTGAACCCATGTTGGTGGTGCATTACAAAGTTATTTCCCTCCAGATGCTCTACGAGCCTTTTCCTCACGATCTTCTCCATCACGTTGCATGGTATACAAGTTATGGAAACTGGCCTGTAGTTCAGTGCCTCTTGCATGTCACCATTCTTGCATATTGGGACCACGTTACCTGTCTTCCAACTTTCTGTTAGGTCTCCTGTTTCCAGTGACCTGTTATACACCATAGAGAGTGACACACCTAGTGCTACTGCACCTTCCTTTAGTATCCATGGTGAGATTCTGTCAGGCCCAACAGCCTTTGTCACATCCAGCTCCAGCAGACACCTTTTGACCTCATCACTGGTGAGGTAAAATTCCTCCAAGGTAGATTGGTATACCTCCTCCTCATTTAGTGAATGGGCTTCTGCTTGTTCTATTGTGAAGACGTCCTGGAATATCTTGTTGAGTTCTTCACTCACCTCCTTGTCATTCTCTGTGTATCTGTTCTCCCCCTATTTTCAATTTCATCACTTGTTCCTTCACTGCTGTTTTCCTCCTGATGTGGCTGTGGAGCAGCTTTGGTTGGGTCTTGGCATTACTTGCTATGTCATTTTCCTACTGTCTCTGCTTCCCTCCTCACTCTGAGGTACTCATTTCTGGTCCTCTGGTATCTCTCCCTGCTCTCCGGTGTTCTGTCATTTCTGTAGTTTCTTCATGTTCTTTTACTCAGTTGTTTCGCTACCTTACATTCCTGGTTGAACCATGTTTTTTTCTGTTGTTTTTCGTTTTTCTCCTTTTGGACGGGGATAAACCTGTCTGCAGCTTCCTGGCACTTTTGGGTGACAATATCCATCATGACCTGCACATTCTTGTCTCTAAGTTCTGTTTCCCATGGTATTCCCCTGAGGAAGTTCCTCATCTCAACATATTTTCCACTTCGGTAATTTAGTGTTTTCCCCTCCAACACCATCCTTGAATAGGTTATCCCTACCTCCACCAAGTACTCAAAAGTCAGTACACTGTGGTCACTCATTCCTATGGGGGCTTCAACTTCGACTTCCCTTATTTCTGACTCATTCAGGATGAATATCAAGTCGAGTCTAGCTGGTTAATCATTGCATCTCACTCTTGTGGGTTCCTTGACATGCTGGCTCAGAAAGTTCCTTGTTGCCACTTCCAAGAGTTTAGCTCGCCACGTATCTGCACCACCATGTGGGTCCCAATTCTCCCAGTCTATCTTTCCATGGTTGAAATCGCCCATGATTAAGAGTCTTGAGCCATTCCTGCAGGCAACTGAAGCTGCTCCCTCTATTATATTAATGGTTGCCATGTTGTTCCTATCAAACTCCTGTCTAGGTCTTCTGTCATTTAGGGGAGGGTTGTAAATGACTGCCACTTTTATCTTAGGTCCACCCATTGTTATAGTTCCTGTTATGTAATCTCTGACCCCGTCACAGCCCAGAATTTCCATCTCATCGAAACTCCAGTCCTTCCTTATCATCAGGGCAACTCCTCCACCTCCTCTCCCTTCCCTCTCTTTCCTTACTATATAGTAGTCCTTTGGAAACACAGCATCTGTTATGACTCCTAACAATTTTGTTTCCATAAGTCCTTTTACATCACGATTTTCTTCTTGCACCCTTTCTGCCAGTTCACTTGCTTTATTGGTAATCCCATCAATGTTTGAGTACTTTACCTTGAAGCTCACTTTCTTATATCCAATTTCACCCTCACTCCTCACAGGTGTAGGAAGTTGTTCTATGGTCATTGCTACTTGGGTAGGCTCATCCTCCTGTGAGGTAGTTGCCAGGGGTTCAGGGGGAGGTGGACTGGGGGATGGAGGGCTTAGGTCTTGCTCAGGCCTGCTTGGGGCAGGAAGAAATCTTGGAGGTGAGGGAGCAGGGATTGCTTGGGGAGAGGGCACGCCCTCCTGCGGTGTAGTTGACAGGGGTTTAGGGGGAGGTGGAGTGGGGGATAGAGGGCTTTGGTCTCGCCAGGGCCTGCTTGGGGCAGGGAGAAGTCCAGGGGCTAGGAAAGCATGGGATACTTTGTTTAAGGGGAGAGGGAGGATTTGGGTTTTATGATGGGCATTGTGCAGGGGCAAGGAAGGGTTCGTGCTGGGGGATAGGGAGGGCCCTATTGGGTGGTGGGCTGGGGTGCTGCATTCTCCCCTGGGGTTTCTGAGTTGCTGGATTGGCGTTCCCCCAATCCAATGTGTGTGTGTGTGTGTGTGTGTGGGAACCGACCTGTGAGATTTATATTTATTTAATTTATATGAATTTATATTTACGTTAATTTATATACTTCGATAGCAATTTGTATAATAATAAGTGGACTATATTTCTGCAATAATCTCTTAATCTCACAAATCGATCCTCTACACATTAGGGGGGGCTATTAAATTAATATATATGCAGCCAATCAAACTACAGTAACTACATACATTGAAAAGGTTCCTTATCTTATAGTACAGCAGGTTAGTCCACCAGGTATAACTAGGGTGTAGACACCAAATTATCCTCTTTGAGGTAGCTTCCATCACCCAGTAACTGGTGCACAAACTCTTCCTCGTCTTGACCTGTCAAAAGGGCGCTAACTGTGAAGCCAGAAACCTATATATGACAAGTATTTCAGAGAAAACTGTACATGGAACATGAAGACCTGGCTTAATTACCTTTAGTTTGAGGCTTCCACGTGCTCTAACCGGGTCACCCTATATCCTGACATTAATGGCCATAAATGAATGATAAACGGGTTTCGGATAGACACTTAACTTGAATTTGTAGACAGCGTGTTGAAAATGGTACACCTTTGGTTTCCATAACACTACGTCCAAGTAAATTTAACAGGAGCCGAATTTGCTCCCGTGTGAGCCTCTGGTCTCAATAAACAATGGCTGCCCTCCTTCCTCACTCTGACGCCTGGCTTACATTGTCCACATGTCAGAAAGTGATAGAAGGGTCACATTTACTCTACTTTAATATTGATAATTAAGTTAATTTATATAAGATGTTTTTGTGATGGTAAAGTCCAAAGACTAATGTATTTAAGAATAATTCCCAGCAGAATAGCTGGTCAATTTATAATGGTATGTGGTGATGATATCCCGTTTTCTTTAGACGGTAATTCCACTACAAGTTACGTTTTCTATGGGTAACTTGTTTATACAATACAGCTATTATCTGTATGATTATTAAATGGTGTCGGATTTTCCGACATAAATCCCCAGGGGGCTGCTCACGGGTCGAAGTCCTAATTAGAACAGACGAACACCGATACTCCTCCTTCGAATTATTAGATTAATTTGATGTTAGTAGTTAGTAATCATGCATTTGTGTGTCTGTTCGTACAGGATGGATGTCCCGTACTAGAGTTGTAGGGGTTAGAAGTCTAATGCGATTTCATTTCCCTGTCAACTCTTGAAAGGCTAATATTCAAGCCTTATTACATATTATTTAACCCAGAAGACTGGATGTGATCAAGTACTACAGTCAAGTATGATTCAGGGACTGCAGTGAGATCAGTGACATTAGATATAACTTGAAGTTTCTTCAGGTAACTGGTCACTGATATATAAACACTGAGGCCCATGGAATACATCTTGATTAAATAATAAATGTATCAAATCAGACATCAGATTTATTTGGGTTTAATTTAGTTAATTGATTCAGAAGATTGAATAGCTCATCATTAAAGTAAAGTATGGTTCTGAGACTGCAGTGGGTTCAGTGACATTGGTCGCAGTGACTTGTAGCTGTTTTAGGCTACTGTTCACTGATTTGCCACTGAGGCCTCATGAACTCATCTTCAGCTTCAAATGATGATACTAACATCAACTTCTGTTGGTATAGTCAGCTGTAATCTCCTTAGTATAATGCTACTGGAGAAATATAATCAGCTGACAAATTTAGATTTCTATTGGTATTGTTTATCTGCAGGCATAGGTCTCCTCAGGCTTGATACTGGGCCTGAGAGTAATTTACCTCCTGCAGAGTTTAACATGGTTATACCCTGATATTTAGTAGGGCTACCGATGAATCGATGGCAATAGTCTGTCCCTACAAGGAGACCGAAGTCGGTGAGGTGATCAGACTTAATATTATCTGCCAATTTTATTCCTCTATTTCTCAGGAATTTGGCTGTTGCTCTCAGACCTTGAACTTGTAGGTCTACTGGTATTTTGTCCACCACAATGGCTTGTACTCGACAGACGTACCTGCCTAAGCGTACTGATGGTTGTACCACCTGGTAGACTTGAGGTCCTGCATCTGTTACAAACCCTGAGATGTTGAATGACGTCTGGGCTACAGGCCTTAATTGTAGTTCATCTGCCAACTTTTTAGTGACAAATGTTCTCTGGGATCCTTGGTCAAACAACCCACGGGTATGGACCTTGGCCCTCTTATTCAGGATGGTAATTTGGGCAGTAGGCAAAGTCGTATTACCTTTAGACTTTGCCGTATGGACACTCTTTGTTTGTTGCACCTTGCAGTACTGTACTGAGGTGGGAATGCTATCTTCCACCTTGGGGTTTGGAGACGTTGTTTTGGTGTCTCTGCACAATGCTGCATGGTGCTGACCTTTGTTACACCTATTACAGGTGTGTAATTGGGTATCACAGTCGTTGATGTTATGTTTCCTGAGGCACCTCGTGCAATGTTGCAAATCTTTGAGTCGCTCAACACGGGCGTCACTATCAGGAAAATTAGGGCAGTGGTACATTGAATGTTTCTCATTGCAGAACAAACATGTTCCATAGCTTCCAGTACCCTTTGGTGTCACGTTCTTGGATGACACAGTAACTATAGGCTTGGAGGGTCCCACTGCATATACGCCCACACTGCCACTGTTCCACTTTGGTGTTGAATTATATTGTCTAGATTGATTTGGAGTACCTTTGGTACTCTGTGGTTTACTATTATTGGTTTCTGAGGGTTTACTTGGTGGTTTTAATTTGTCATGTGTTCGTAATTGATGAACTACTGACTTTAAACCTTCAGATATTTCATTCATGGATAAGATACTTTTATTGTAATGAGCACTCATTTGTCTCAATATGTCCCTAGGTATTTTCTCCTGGACAATTATTTTCAAGACCCACTCAGCCCCGTTTGTATCTGCTGTCAGGCTGAGGGCATTGATCAATGATTCTACCTCCAGCTTGAATACTTGGAGTGAATCAGCTGAAGCCTCCGGTGGGGGTAAATGCAACAGCTCATGAACTAAATGTGATGTTCTTACTTCTGGATCAGCATAATTATCCTTGAGGAGTTTTACTGCCAGATCATAGCCGTCATTAGTTAATCTCAGATGGGATACTACTGTTTTAGCCTCACCTGATAATTGGCCTTGTAAATAAGAGAATTTACTACTCTTTGGTAAAGATTGTTTTGAGTCTACAAGGTCAACGAATTTGTTCCAAAATTCGTCCCAATCTTCCTCATCTTTTCCTGAGAAAGTGGGTAAATTAATTGGAGGGAGTCGAGCTTCTGCTTGACTCGTATTAGATGCAACTGTTGTTGTTGTTGCTGTTGCCTTGTTCTGGGCAATTAATTTGACATAAGGCTGTAACGTGGCCTGAGTGTGATCTTCATAATTCGCAAGATCAACCATAATGTCGTCTATTTCTGTTTCTGATAAATTAGTGTTGGCAAGTTCAGCCACATATGTTGCTATTTGACATTTGATTTGCTCAAATTTACCTGCAGCTGCTTGATAATAGCTTTCCAGGTCAGCATAATCAACTTGAGATTGTTGTGACAAATCTTCACATTTCTTGATCTGTCTTGTTAAGTGGCCTTTAAGACCTGCAAGGGTTCTTTTCATTCTCCCTGCATTATCCATACTGGCTCGTTGGTGAAGCCTTGTGGGACTTGTACTTGGGCTGCTCATAATACTGAACAAACACTAATGGTAGCCTAGGGTAAATTCTGAACTCACTAGGCAATAATCCTACCTCTACTAGAGGTTAGCACTTAAAATTAATACACATTATATATATATACAATCATCCACACTAATGATTTGAGTGATAAACCAGTGTCACTGGAAGTACCTTTAGGTTAGCTCTTCTATATCACCCTAGGATGGTAGAGACACTAATTAATCACTCAAAGGTGTAATGATCATAAGTAAATTATTATATATACACAACTCAACTCGAGTTGATAAAAATTACACCCAAAATAGGGTCTGGACCATTCATTAATGGTGTTAGGTTATTCAATATAGTACAACTGACTATGGTAATAATGGGACTAGGATGAGCAATAATAGTTCAACTAGTCAATGGTAAATATCCTACCCTGTTGTGGGTTGGCAATTAGTAAATATTATACTGTGATCACTAGTGCAATATATATTAAATAATTCTCTATTTTGGAGAAATAATATACACAATTATTGATAATAGCCTCTTAATTAGCCTCTATGAAACTTCTAATATTATCTAGAAGTATTAAATATTATTAGTGACCTCGCGAAATAAACTCCACAAAATTCGTGGATAATCTCTCGCGAAATGTAACACCACGAAATCCGTGAACAATCTTGCGAGGACACAGCCACTAATTTGGCTGGCTTCAATATTAGCGCTGTCATTTCACGAAATAACACGCCACCAAATTTCTGTGGGTGTGCATGAAACCGCTGACTAAGGCTGATCTGAACTGAGCGGGGCTCGTGAGCTCGTTCAAGGCAACGCCGCCGTCTTGACTGGCTTTGTTTAAATAACACTGCACTAGTATATTTAATGAATCCACTGGTTAACTGGTTCATCCGGTACTAAGATGACCAAATGTGGGTTCAAAGGACCGAATATTCCGGTTCCGAAGGTCCAAATAATGTGGGAACCGACCTGTGAGATTTATATTTATTTAATTTATATGAATTTATATTTACGTTAATTTATATACTTCGATAGCAATTTGTATAATAATAAGTGGACTGTATTTCTGCAATAATCTCTTAATCTCACAAATCGATCCTCTACACATTAGGGGGGGTTATTAAATTAATATATATGCAGCCAATCAAACTACAGTAACTACATACATTGAAAAGGTTCCTTATCTTATAGTACAGCAGGTTAGTCCACCAGGTATAACTAGGGTGTAGACACCAAATTATCCTCTTTGAGGTAGCTTCCATCACCCAGTAACTGGTGCACAAACTCTTCCTCGTCTTGACCTGTCAAAAGGGCGCTAACTGTGAAGCCAGAAACCTATATATGACAAGTATTTCAGAGAAAACTGTACATGGAACATGAAGACCTGGCTTAATTACCTTTAGTTTGAGGCTTCCACGTGCTCTAACCGGGTCACCCTATATCCTGACATTAATGGCCATAAATGAATGATAAACGGGTTTCGGATAGACACTTAACTTGAATTTGTAGACAGCGTGTTGAAAATGGTACACCTTTGGTTTCCATAACACTACGTCCAAGTAAATTTAACAGGAGCCGAATTTGCTCCCGTGTGAGCCTCTGGTCTCAATAAACAATGGCTGCCCTCCTTCCTCACTCTGACGCCTGGCTTACATTGTCCACATGTCAGAAAGTGATAGAAGGGTCACATTTACTCTACTTTAATATTGATAATTAAGTTAATTTATATAAGATGTTTTTGTGATGGTAAAGTCCAAAGACTAATGTATTTAAGAATAATTCCCAGCAGAATAGCTGGTCAATTTATAATGGTATGTGGTGATGATATCCCGTTTTCTTTAGACGGTAATTCCACTACAAGTTACGTTTTCTATGGGTAACTTGTTTATACAATACAGCTATTATCTGTATGATTATTAAATGGTGTCGGATTTTCCGACAGTGTGTGTGTGTGTGTGTGTACTCACCTAGTTGTGTTTGCGGGGGTTGAGCTCTGGCTCTTTGGTCCCGCCTCTCAACCGTCAATCAACAGGTGTACAGATTCCTGAGCCTATCGGGCTCTGTCATATCTACACTTGAAACAGTGTATGGAGTCAGCCTCCACCACATCACTTCCTAATGCATTCCATTTGTCAACCACTCTGACACTAAAAAAGTTCTTTCTAATATCTCTGTGGCTCATTTGGGCACTCAGTTTCCACCTGTGTCCCCTAGTACGTGTGCCCCTTGTGTTAAATAGACTGTCTTTATCTACCCTATCAATCCCCTTCAGAATCTTGAATGTGGTGATCATGTCCCCCCTAACTCTTCTGTCTTCCAGCGAAGTGAGGTTTAATTCCCGTAGTCTCTCCTCGTAGCTCATACCTCTCAGCTCGGGTACTAGTCTGGTGGCAAACCTTTGAACCTTTTCCAGTTTAGTCTTATCCTTGACTAGATATGGACTCCATGCTGGGGCTGCATACTCCAGGATTGGCCTGACATATGTGGTATACAAAGTTCTGAATGATTCTTTACACAAGTTTCTGAATGCCGTTTGTATGTTGGCCAGCCTGGCACATGCCGCTGATGTTATCCGCTTGATATGTGCTGCAGGAGACAGGTCTGGCGTGATATCAACCCCCAAGTCTTTTTCCTTCTCTGACTCCTGAAGAATTTCCTCTCCCAGATGATACCTTGTATCTGGCCTCCTGCTCCCTACACCTATCTTCATTACATTACATTTGGTTGGGTTAAACTCTAACAACCATTTGTTCGACCATTCCTTCAGCTTGTCTAGGTCTTCTTGAAGCCTCAAACAGTCCTCTTCTGTTTTAATCCTTCTCATAATTTTAGCATCGTCCGCAAACATTGAGAGAAATGAATCGATACCCTCCGGGAGATCATTTACATATATCAGAAACAAGATAGGACCGAGTACAGAGCCCTGTGGGACTCCACTGTGTGTGTACTCACCTATATGTGCTTGCAGGATCGAGCAATGACTCTTGGATCCCAAGTTTGTGTGTGTGTGTGTGTGTGTGTGTGTGTGTGTGTGTGTGTGTGTGTGTGTGTGTGTGTGTGTGTGTGTGTGTGTGTGTGTGTGTATGCGTATGTGCGTATGTATGCACGTACATGTATGTACCGCAGGTTAGTGGATACTTGGGCTGAGAGAAGAACTGGCAGTTGAGTTATTAAGTATTCTAATGCATATTCTCGCTGCCGGTGTGTCGTGTGTCTGGGAGACGTTTCTCTCACCACACGTCTAGAGCTGACGTCTGTCACGTACCCCTATTGGATACGTATATAAATATAAAATAAGTACTATTTCCATGCATCATTACTTGTATGTGCTGATATATTATATTATTAATTGTATGTGTTTGTATATTATATCAGTACTTGTATGTTCTTCTATGCTTATATCATTACTTGTATGTGCTGATATGTTATATTGTGGTGGTGGTCCGTGGGCGGACCAAACCGTGGGAAACCGTTATTATATTTGTGTGTGTGTGTGTGTGTGTGTGTGTCAGCTTCCCGTGAGAAAGTTATAGTTTGTGCTGATCCCTTCTTGGCAAGACTGTGGAAAACCGTTATTATTGTCTCACCGAGGCGGCAATATTTGTGGGATATTAATTCCTGCCATGTTGGCAGTTGACAACACATTCTTTTATTGTATAAATATGTGACTATTATATTAATAACTACATTATTTCTGTTTATACATGTAAATCTGATCGTTCCTTAATTTAGTTAAGTAATTCCCATTATATGGCTCCATGTAAGTAAGATTTATATTAATTAAAAAACTGTCATTTAAAATGTTGTTCAGAAGCGACATCGGCTCCTGCCGTGAGAACATTAGTCAGTAACTGTTTGGACACTGGAGGGATCACATCTAGGAGTAAAGTCTGTAACATTATATCTATTCTGTTCTGTTGTAATATGTTAGTCTGTGGAGACATAATTTTATTTGATTTACATGTGATTACCCATTTGTTGCTTAACATATAATATTGATAATTAATTGAAGTATATTTATAATATATATATTTATTTTAATTGAGTGATTTCTTAGTCCTAAGAGGGGTGATTAATTTTAATTCATGCCTGTACCAACCATGGGATTATACTGGTGACTCACCTTGAGATTGAAGCATCGGTAAATGTCCCTAGACTACAAGATTTTGTTGCTGTACGGGTCACGAGCATTAATGAACGGTTTGTAACAACGTCGAAGCTCTTACTCACGTTGTATGGCTTATACATGTCTTTGTAAACAATGTCAAACAATTCATGTCTAATGTGTGTCTAGAATCTATCCACATGCTTCATAACTTATACATATTTTACAGTGTCACTATATACGTGTGTGTGTGTACTCACCTAGTTGTGCTTGCGGAAGTTGACCTCTGACTCTTTGGCCCCGCCTCTCAATTGTCAATCACATGGTGTACAGATTCCTGAGCCTACTGGGCTCTATCATATCTACATTTGAAACTGTGTATGGAGTCAGCCTCCACCACATCACTGCCTAATGCATTCCATTTGTTAACTACTCTGACACAGAAAAACTTCTTTCTAATGTCCCTCTGTCTCATTTGGGTACTTAGTTTCCACCTGTGTCCCGCGTCACCAAACACACACGTGTGTGAGTGTTTGTGTGTATATTTGCCTGTGTGTGTGTAGGCACCTAGGATGCATGTTTTATCTCTATGCATATTGTTTAGTTTTCGAAAACATATGTACTCTTATGATATGCGCATATCATAAATTTCAAAATCGTCTTTCATGTGTGCATTAAGTCGCATGAAACTCACTATTGCATGTTATACATGATGTGTGGAGGAAACACCCATCATTATCATTGCACCTGACCATATGTTCCATAAGTTTCACGACCACGAGTCACAAAAATTTCCCAACAAGAATAACCTGAAATACTTACCGTTCAACAAGAAGAAATCGACGAAAAAGGCACTTTTACACCACGCACAAAATACGTGAAAAAATTCCAATCATAGAGTAAGCTTCCCTTTCTCCTGGGAACTTTTCTCGTTAACTCTCCAAAACTTTAATTAAACTCTGCACAGATTTATGGTTTTAAGCTATTACAATCCACATTTCTGGACGAGGTGAAATACTGCATTATGCCAATGAATAAATTTCACTTATTAAATATATGTGGACTAAGTTGTTAACCCAGTTCACATTCCCCCAAAAAATCCCTTAACGAAAATTCCCCATTTTTTTAGTTTCATTTAATAAATTTACATAAAAAATATATATAACTCAGATCAAGACTTCTGACATAAGCAAATAGAATAGAATGTGGCGCACTGGCTGAGCACCACAGGTAAGCTGATACCTACCTTCATAACGCCAGAGCCCTTGCCACTTCACACATGATCATACCCCAAACTTTTCCAGGAGACAAGACGGCTGACGTAGATCACAGTCATGCTGCCTTTACAAATATTTTATTAAGTGAGGTTTGAGGGTGGCAAGTTATGGTCACCCCAGGAAATGTCATGTTATCGCTATCTCAAGGAGGGTTTAAGTATATCGTCTGATCATGAGGCAAGACTCGGAAAGACGAAAAATCCATTTTCAATCCATTAGCTACCGTATTAGGAGTGCAAAATGTCCTTCACTTGACTTGTGAAAAATGTTACCGCCAAAATCACTACGAAAATATGTTTTATGCGGATGTTAGTACATCAGCCAGATGCGAAGGTATGTGTACTTATGCACATCTCTTAAATGAGACTTGTAATCGAGTATTTAGTATTGACTTGGAATTTCTATCCTCATTCTTATTTTAAATTGTTAGACCAACAGACAAAATGTGCCAGTCTTACGGCCGCAGACCCCGACTCTCCAACACAGAACAGATGTGGCTGGCTGCAGTATATTATTCAAAGATTTACAAAATACGTACCATCCATGTAGCTTCTGCTCAAGCACGTCTCTTTAAGAAAGCGCTTCCAAACAAGAGATGCAATTTGTGACCCCCTGGTGTATGTTCACTCTGCACGATGGGAACAGGTCCCCCGTCAATCTCTTCCGAAATATGCCATTAATTAAAATATATTTGACACCAAATTTGCTACTTAAACACACCAACAGTTCAGCAATTAAAAAACGTAAACAATTGGCAAATAACACTCGGTTACTATTCAATGAAAGTTTAAAACCTCCTCGCTGCATCGGTAATTGTTCTAAAAAAATCCAATCAAGCTTTTTATATGTCAAAGTAAATTTTATCGTTTCATGTAAATAACAAAAAATATTTAAAATATTAAAATAAAATTAACAATAGTAAAAGTAAAATTATTAATAAAAAAATATGAATAATAGATACATTGTATTTCTTTCTCTCATGCTCATTGTTTAGTTCTTCCTTTTATTGTTCTTTTATTCCTCTTTTCATCATCCGCATCATCATCTTTATCATCATTATCCTCACCACAATACCTAACACCATCATCATCATCAACATCATTAACATGTTGATGCTGCTAAATACAGTGGTAGAGTATCCGACTGGCAGTGTTGGGGTCGCAGGTTCGCCCCCCCCCCCCCCGCCCCTCTCATTGCCCTGCTTGATTTTCTCATCAACATCATTATTAATATATCATTATTATTATGACCCTTAATATCATTATTAGTATTTTTTCATCATTATTAATTTATTCCCAGAAGCTAAGGAAAATAATTTTTAGGCAGCATAAAACATTAATTCTCTTCACAGTCAACTCAAAAGATGCAATTAGCATGCAAAACATATGTAAAATTTTAATGTTTAGAGCACGAAATGTAAAATAATTTCACAAGTTAAAAATATCACATAACCCTTGGCGAGGAAGTGTGTTGCATTAATATTTTGTGAAGGTAGTTGAGCTCACCTCAAGGATATGCAGAAACATTCGTCGGGAAATATGTGTTGCGGAGAGTAGTGTGTGTGTGTGTGTGTGTGTGTGTGTGTGTGTGTGTGTGTGTGTGTGTGTGTGTGTGTGTGTGTGTGTGTGTATGTGTGTGTGTGTGTATGTGTGTGTGTGTGTGTGTGTGTATTCACCTAGTTGTGTTTGCGGGGGTTGAGCTTTGCTCTTTCGGCCCGCCTCTAAACTGTCAATCAACTGTTTACTAACTACTTTTTTTTCCACGCCACTCACACACACACACACACCCCAGGAAGCAGCCCGTGACAGCTGATTAACTCCCCGGTACCTATTTACTGCTAGGTAACAGGGGCATTCAGGGTGAAAGAAACTTTGCACATTTGTTTGTGCCTGGTGCGGGAATCGAACCCGCGCCACAGAATTACGAGTCCTGCGCGCTATCCACCAGGTTACCAGGCCCCTACTGTACTCACCAAGTTGTGTTTGCGGGGGTTGAGCTCTGGCTCTTTGGTCCCGCCTCTCAACCGTCAATCAACAGGTGTATAGATTCCTGAGCCTATTGGGCTCTATCATATCTACACTTGAAACTGTGTATGGAGTCAGCCTCCACCACATCACTTCCTAATGCATTCCATTTGTCAACCACTCTGACACTAAAAAAGTTCTTTCTAATATCTCTGTGGCTCAATTGGGCACTCAGTTTCCACCTGTGTCCCCTTGTGCGTGTTCCCCTTGTGTTAAATAGCCTGTCTTTATATACCCTATCAATTCCCTTGAGAATCTTGAATGTGGTGATCATGTCCCCCCTAACTCTTCTGTCTTCCAGCGAAGTGAGGTTTAATTACCGTAGTCTCTCCTCGTAGCTCATACCTCTCAGCTCAGGTACTAGTCTGGTGGCAAACCTTTGAACCTTTTCCAGTTTAGTCTTATCCTTGACTAGATATAGACTCCACGCTGGGGCTGCATACTCCAGGATTGGTCTGACATATGTGGTATACAAAGTTCTGAATGATTCTTTACACAAGTTTCTGAATGCCGTCCGTATGTTGGCCAGCCTGGCATATGCCGCTGGTGTTATCCTCTTGATATGTGCTGCAGGAAACAGGTCTGGCGTGATATCAACTCCCATGTCATTTTCTTGGTAGTTGATATTGAAGTTGGGAGCTGGGAGTTTTCACACACTCACACACACACACACACACACACACACACACACACACACACACACACGCACACGCACACACACACACACACAGTGTGTGTGTGTGTGTGTGTGTGTGTGTGTGTGTGTGTGTGTGTGTGTGTGTGTGTATGTGTGTGTTTATTATTTGTATCCTCAGAATCGAGCAATTAGTTGTTGGGCAACCGCCTTTCTATTCAATATATTTTTCCTATTATATGTCTACTACATATACACTTACACATGCTCATATCCCCAGGAAGCTGCCCATAGCAGTTGTCTAACTCCCAGGTACCTATTTACTGCTTGGTGAACAGGTGCACCAGGGAGAAAGAAACTGTGCCCATTTCTTTCTGTCTCTGCCGGGATTGATATTGAGCCCTTAAGACTACGACCCCGTAGTGCTGTCCACTCAGCCGCGAGGCCTCCTATGTGAGCGTTGGTGTGTGGAAAATTGAAAACGAACAGTCAGTAAAGCTTATTTGTCAAAATAGCGAGGCTGAAACTTATAACCCATACCAAACGTGTGATATGACGTGAGTTACGACTTGTCATTATTCTTTATTAGGCCAAGTGTTACCTAATTCAAAGGTATATTTAAGTTAGGCTAATTTGATAACTAATTTTGGTTAAAATTAAAAACATTAAAATCATTCTTCTTTAACTGAGCAAATTCCTTTAGTTACAAATCAATATTGTTAAAAAAAATCTAACGTTTGAAAATATATTCAAGTTGTTTGGCAACTTTGACAATTTTGAAAGAAATTTGCTTGCAATATCATATGGGGATTAATTAAATATTGGTAATGCCACTACATAGAATCATTCACAATGGGTTTAATTCCAATACCTGTACTCTAAAATCATGCGTTTGTTAAACATTTTAATTTCAGTAATTTCATTAGAATTACTTGACAATCAGATTCTGTTTTTTTTATTAATACATGAGGTACTTCTGCATTAGTGCAGCTACCCTAGACTATATGAAGTGGAGTACAGTGAGTAAAAAAAGCTAACTCAGTGATGCTAAAAAATCCTCATCACACAGGATGGTTAGTCATACAGAGGCATGTGACAGGCAGTTTGCACTGGCAGACTCCGGAAGCATTGTGAGGATATCATCAACAAATGGGTAAATAAGGTAGCAGTGGTAATAATCGGATTCTAGTTATCCAAAGTGGAATCCAAAGTCTACGGACAATAGATGCCATATTTCAATACTAGAACTTTTTGATGACTATGACTGCCCCCAACTGCTAGAATAAGTAATCTTAATTTATAAATGTACAGGTGTCTGTCTGTCTGCCTGCCTGCCTGCCTGTCTGCCAGCCTGCCTGCCTGCCTGCCTGTCTGCCAGCCTGCCTGCCTGCCTGCCTGCCTGCCTGCCTGCCTGCCTGCCTGCCTGCCTGTCTGCCTGCCTGCCTGCCTGCCTGCCTGCCTGCCTGTCTGCCTGCCTGCCTGTCTGCCTGCCTGCCTGTCTGTCTGTCCAAGGGCATATGTTGCATCCAGATTGTTGTGTACGAATAAAAAAGAACGTTTCTTTCGGAGCATCGTGCGACAAAAGTGGTTAATAGGTGTGTATGAATGTGTTTTGTGTGTGTTTATTACCCTGTTTATTTGATTGATTTATGACTGTGTATTATAAGGGAATAACTATATACTTACACATACACACACACACACACACACACACATATATATATATATATATATATATATATATATATATATATATATATATATATATATATATATATATATATATATATATATATATATATATATATGTAAGGTTGCACGACATGCAACCTCTGAAGAGACAACTAACACAACACCTATACCCCCTATTAGACTATTTTACAGGAACTTCTTTTCCCCAGTTCATAAAACGGAGGAAATGGTCCTGAAAGATATTGTTAATAGCAACGTTATCCCGACAGACAAAAATCAGAAGATACAATTAACCATTTACTATAAAACCAAAAAAAACGGCCAACCTACTTAAGAAAAACTCTCCAGACAGAAAGCAGAATGCCTTTTAAGAAACCAACGTAGTCTATGCCTTCAAATGTCCACTTGGGGACTGTAAGCCCAAAAGAACTCAGTATATATGCAAGACAACAACATCTCTTTCCAGGCGTTTAACAATGCATAAGCAACAGGGCTCCATTATGGAACATTTAATCTCTTCCCACAAACAGACCATCACCAGAGAAGTCTTAACAAACAACACAGAAATCATCGATAGATACAGCGATAGCAGGCGGCTTGATATCTGCGAGGCACTACACATCAAGAAGTCAACACCAGCAATCAACAGCTAATTATTGCACAACTATATTCTACCCACTTCAAGACTCCGCTCCAATATAAAAGCATCAAGAGGAAGTATGGGCCAATATGCCCTTTGCAGTTACTTCCATTCTTCCCTCTCACTTAACTAATTTATACCCCTTGAACCGTGTTCTGTCTTGTGTTGGTCAAAAGTTTGTTCACCTCATCCAAAATGGTTTCAACATATCACGTCACCCAAATGCTAGTATATAAGACAAGCTGTTTATATATTGTTTAACGTTAGAATTAGTAAAACTCTGTTAAGTGTTTTCAGGTTACAGGTTGTGTGTGTAAACTAAAGTCTTTGAAAATGTAATACGTTATTACGAAACGCGTTCAAGCGTCGCGTCAGACTAGAAATAAAAATGAATTTTGAAGAATTGATTTTCCAATTACCATCGACAGTAAAAAGAAACATAAGAAATATTGAGAGTATTCGAGTTAGAATTATTAATCTTACCTTTTCGGTCATATTTAACAACATGTTTACAAAAAAGACTGCTACCAGAATATACTAATACATATACATATATATATATATATATATATATATATATATATATATATATATATATATATATATATATATATATATATATATATATATATATATATATATATATATATATATATATATTGTGACGGAGTTCCCCCCTTATAATTCTCCCACGCCTGCAGTAAGAGTCATGTCTACTTTTCCCAAGCATTCTCTACGTAGCAAGCTTCAATTTGATATATGGGAGAGAGTGGAGTGTTCGCGGAGAGCCGAGAAATTAGTGAAATAGTAATATTTTGGCCTGTGGTATAGGCCCTTTAGGAAGCCAAGATGGCGCTGGCCTTCCTGATTCCCCGCCAAAACCGTGTGATATCAGTGGCACCGGATTGGTCACCGACAGCAATGTGGCACCGGGAGCCAATGAAAACCTCCCGTGGCGAAAGTGACGTCACGAAGGAAGGGGGTCCAGGCCGCGCGCCGCGCTGGCGCCATCAGTCAGACACGACACGTCAAAGAGGTTGGACGTGCGACGATTGGTCCTGTCAGTTTGACAGTTGTTTCCCGCTCCCGTGGATTTACGCGTCACCTGAAGTCCGCCAGTACTCTGAGAGGTCTTCCCTAGTTCATGTGTTGAACCAGAGAGGGAATCGACGGTTATTTGAGCAACAAGTGCTCCAGTCAGGTACTGTGCAAGAAGCAGTGAAGCCGTGCAGTGACGTATGTGACGTCTGTGGCAGTTCACCAGTTCGTGACGGCGTAGTGGCTGACAGAGCCACTGGATAGGTGAGGAAGGAGAGGACTATTTGGGAATCCGGACGACTGCAGCTGAGACGTAGGCGGCAGCCGTTGCTGGGAGAAGACGACGGCCAGGAGACTGACTCCAACCCTTCAAGAAGTCAAGAAGGAGGACGGACCTGCAGAGGAAGAAGGCACGGAGACGACGCGCTAAACGGTGGGACGACGAGTGGTTCCGGTAGGACACGACGACGTGTGTGTGGGGGCGTTCCCGACACGAGGACCAGGAGCTACATCTCATCTCTCATCGGAGGATAGGTTGAAGTAGGTGTTTCTAGTTCCCTCCCCATTCCCCTTTAGTTAGCTATATTATTCGGCTATATTATCTAGCCTGAGGATTTTATATGTCGTGAGCAAGTCTCACCCATGTCACGGTAAAGCACCAGTGTGCAAGACAGTACTATCAAGAGTACTTGTAATATTCATGTTTATTATTGGTGTGTACAGGCACCAGGAACAAGTGATAAGTTTACTGTGTTTTATATATCTTTCTACAGATTTTGATGTGAGCATATAGTGGTAAATCATATATAATATTATGCCATTATTTGGAAGTTAGGCTACGTGCCCAGAAACTATTTATTTTCCATGTATTGATGTTTGATGTATATACATTATATATGTCTATGTTCATGTAGTGACTAATCATTTGTGAGTACAGTGAATTATCGCGTTATCGCCCACGAGAGAAAATACTGAAAACTCCAGTGTTAATACTTTATAATATGTCATTGAATGAAGGGCAGTGAAAACCATTACAGTGAGTCATTGTAGCATTGATTGTAGAAACGACTGTATGAGCCCGAGTATAGTGTAACTAAGTAATACGTGCTATTTGTGCCAATATCGAGTGTGCGAGTTTCTAGTAGTATTGGAGAACTTAAAGAAACAGCGCGCGTGAATCTAGAAACAAGCAATAAACTTTCGCGCGGGGTCCAGGCGATCAGCTGTTCTTGACACTTGACGAGGAGGGGAGGTGTTGCCACTTAGTGAGTGCATACTATTCGTGGGAACTACCGGCCGCAGCCAGGATCAGTTGATTTATATATTATTGTTTGGCCTTGTGACATCTTTCATACATTTTAAGTAAAATACAAAATCACCTTTGTGTTTTTATCATCTCCTCCATTGATCTTGTGGCTATATTATACTGGTAAGCATTGAGTGATAACAGTAAGTACCTGCCTGATTCCTGATCTTTTGAGTGTGACCTTGCCAAGGCTACCACTAAGTCCACCAGTCCACTGAGGTGTTACTGGCCACCTAAAACACCAGTTGGCGACCTTGTGGTTAACCGTAGAGCCCGATTGTTGGGGAGGGCACATGACAGTCTAGTGAACGAGTCGTGTTCCCACTCCTTCTCAATCAGAGGCCGGGTGAGATTGACTGGGAGACTCTCCTGGCGTGCAGTGGCGCCGTGAGGATAGAGTGAAGACCCGCAGGGCTACGGTGAGTGACCTTGAGCATACCTATTGCTCACCCTAGAGTAAGAATAGAGTGAGTAAACCCCAACAATATATATATATATATATATATATATATATATATATATATATATATATATATATATATATATATATATATATATATATATATATATATATATATATATATATATATATATATATATATATATATATATATATATATATACAGCAATAGCAGGCGGCATGATATCTGATATATATCTAAGAAATATGGGCCAATAGGCCCTCTGCAATTACTTCCATTCTTACCTTCAATACCCATTGTTTCGTGTTCTATCCTGTGTTGAAAGTTTTGTTCACCTCATCCAAAACTGTTGTAACATATCACCTCACCCAAAATGCGGGTATAAAATGAAAAATGAAAGCTTTTTAAATCATAGCATAAGTAAGAACTCTGTTTAGTGTTTGTAGGTAATAGTTGTGTGTGTGTGTAAACTAAAAGTCTTTGAAAATGTAATAAGTCATTAAGAAACGCGTTCAACTGTCGCGTCAGACTAGAAATAAAAATTAATTTTGGAGAATTGATTTTTCAATTACCATCGACAGTGAAAAGAAACATTAGAAATACTGAGAAAATTCGTGTTAGTATTAATAACCTTTCTAATATATATATATATATATATATATATATATATATATATATATATATATATATATATATATATATATATATATATATATATATATATATATATATATATATATATATATATATATTATATATATATATATATATATATGCGAACAAGCCTGAATGGTCCCCAGGACAATATGCAACTGAAAACTCACACCCCAGAAGTGACTCGAACCCATACTCCCAGGAGCCACGCAACTGGTATGTACAAGACGCCTTAATCCACTTGACCATCACGACCGGACATAATGAGGTGATAGCCGAGGCTATTTGAACCACCCCACCGCCGGCACTCGGATAGTAATCTTGGGCATAGCATTTTACCAAATCACCTCATTCTTTGGGGCACACGTGAGGAACACAAATGCGAACAAACCTGAATGGTCCCCAGGACAATATGCAACTGAAAACTCACACCCCAGAAGTGACTCGAACCCATACTCCCAGGAGCCACGCAACTGGTATGTACAAGACGCCTTAATCCACTTGACCATCACGACCGGACATAATGAGGTGATAGCCGAGGCTATTTGAACCACCCCACCGCCGGCACTCGGATAGTAATCTTGGGCATAGCATTTTACCAAATCACCTCATTCTTTGGGGCACACGTGAGGAACACAAATGCGAACAAGCCTGAATGGTCCCCAGGACAATATGCAACTGAAAACTCACACCCCAGAAGTGACTCGAACCCATACTCCCAGGAGCCACGCAACTGGTATGTACAAGACGCCTTAATCCACTTGACCATCACGACCGGACATAATGAGGTGATAGCCGAGGCTATTTGAACCACCCCACCGCCGGCACTCGGATAGTAATCTTGGGCATAGCATTTTACCAAATCACCTCATTCTTTGGGGCACACGTGAGGAACACAAATGCGAACAAGCTATCACCTCATTATGTCCGGTCGTGATGGTCAAGTGGATTAAGGCGTCTTGTACATACCAGTTGCGTGGCTCCTGGGAGTATGGGTTCGAGTCACTTCTGGGGTGTGAGTTTTCAGTTGCATATTGTCCTGGGGACCATTCAGGCTTGTTCGCATTTGTGTTCCTCACGTGTGCCCCAAAGAATGAGGTGATTTGGTAAAATGCTATGCCCAAGATTACTATCCGAGTGCCGGCGGTGGGGTGGTTCAAATAGCCTCGGCTATCACCTCATTATGTCCGGTCGTGATGGTCAAGTGGATTAAGGCGTCTTGTACATACCAGTTGCGTGGCTCCTGGGAGTATGGGTTCGAGTCACTTCTGGGGTGTGAGTTTTCAGTTGCATATTGTCCTGGGGACCATTCAGGCTTGTTCGCATTTGTGTTCCTCACGTGTGCCCCAAAGAATGAGGTGATTTGGTAAAATGCTATGCCCAAGATTACTATCCGAGTGCCGGCGGTGGGGTGGTTCAAATAGCCTCGGCTATCACCTCATTATGTCCGGTCGTGATGGTCAAGTGGATTAAGGCGTCTTGTACATACCAGTTGCGTGGCTCCTGGGAGTATGGGTTCGAGTCACTTCTGGGGTGTGAGTTTTCAGTTGCATATTGTCCTGGGGACCATTCAGGCTTGTTCGCATTTGTGTTCCTCACGTGTGCCCCAAAGAATGAGGTGATTTGGTAAAATGCTATGCCCAAGATTACTATCCGAGTGCCGGCGGTGGGGTGGTTCAAATAGCCTCGGCTATCACCTCATTATGTCCGGTCGTGATGGTCAAGTGGATTAAGGCGTCTTGTACATACCAGTTGCGTGGCTCCTGGGAGTATGGGTTCGAGTCACTTCTGGGGTGTGAGTTTTCAGTTATATATATATATATATATATATATATATATATATATATATATATATATATATATATATATATATATATATATATATATATATATATATATATATATATATATATATATATATATATATATATATATATATTTATGTATGTCTCATTGAATATGACCGCATATTCTGTATTTACTATCTTCTTATTAAGGGCTTCTATCCCTCTAACTATTTTCTTAGCATCAGGGCTTAGCTGAAATAGGAGTTCTCCAAAACTCATTTTCGTTATTTCAAATTAAAGAAAAAAGTGAATTACTATAGAATGTATTACACTTATTAATATAATTTGCACAACGTTTCGAACTTCCATGGTTCATTCTCAAGTGAAAAGATATTACAGAACTCGTTAATTTATACCCGTACGGGGTCAGGTGATAAACAATTACTTGTTTATCATTCAGCTGAGATATATCTAATTAAGGGGTGCTCTCGTCTCTGTATACTCTGTCCAGTATCATACGTATGGTGGTGTCGACTGGAACGTTGGTAAATAGGGATTCGACGTCCAGTGAAGCAATGATTCCATCGGGCTTTGTGGTTTTGAATAATTCTAAGAAATCTGCTGATGATTGCAGAATATAGTTGCTTAGAGTGTATGGAGTTAGGAGTTCGTTAAGTCTTTTTGCCAGGTGATAGGTTGGAGTTGGTATTTGACTGATTATTGGATGTAGTGGGTTACCTGGTTTGTGTGTCTTAACAATTCAATAGGCCATTTCGCCTAAGCCATAGTCGCCTAGGAGTTTAGTGAAATTAACACTACCTTTCTTTGAACTGATTGCAGTAATAGTTTTGTTCACTTTCCGTTTAAGGTCTTCCACAGGATTCCTCGTGATTCGTTGAAATTTGGTGTCATCACTATGGATGTTGCTCATTTTGTTTATGTATTCTTGGGTAGGAATCTTCCTTCGTGGTTTGACACCATCACATTGTCCATCACGTGTTAATTTCATCGTGAATTACACACACACACACACACACACACACACACACACACACACACACACACAAACACACGCACGCAAACAGCCAAACAAATCCACTATTACTATTGTTACAATAGGTTACGCGGAATAAAATAATATTTTGTATTTTTCAATTCAAAATTGTGGAAATCTCGGAGCTGTGATATGAATACCAGCACAACCGGACACGGAACACTCATCCCGATTATCTGCTCTTATGGAAATGTTTCTGCTATTTTCATGAAATGAAATGACACGCACAAATATTCATTTATAAACGAAAGTTTATGTTGGAAATAAAAATGAAAATGCCCAAACATAATTGTCTCTATGACTCAGAGTAAAGAGCACTAACATAATCATAATGCGGACAAAACATTAACTTTAATTGCTCTATACTTTAGAGGAGCCGGTCGGCCGAGCGGACAGCAGACTGGACTTGTGATCCTGGGTTCGATCCCAGGTGCCGGCGAGAAACAATGGGCAGAGTTTCTTTCACCCTATGCCCCTGTTACCTAGCAGTATAATAGGTACCTTGGTGTTAGTCGCTGTCACGGGCTGCTTCCTGGGGGTGGAGGCCTGGCCGCGGGGACACTATAAAAGCCCCGAAATCATCTCAAGATAACCTCATGATAGCTAGATAACCACAGCTAAACAGATATAGCTAGTCAAACTATTTAACTTTAGCTACATACTTAAACTGAAACAGGTCTGATATCTTAGCCGTCACGTGCAGGGTACAAGGCTACTAGTCACAGGTTCTGGAGTTCCTCTAGCTCCTCAGATGGCAGGCAGGAACCAAGGATCCAGTGAGCATTTCATCTCTGGATCGCAACACTAAGGCGCTGAAAGAGGAAACTGGCGGCTCTATGGTGACCAGTTGCTTCAATTAGCTTAGTACCCAGTTCCTTCAAAAAACTAGCGGCACTTTTACCCCAGGCACCAATTGTGTCTGAGGCAATGGTGACAAAATTGTAGAAGTGATCAAGATCTCGGAATTTACGAGACTTGGCTGCTTCGCGGTGATCGACAGCACCTCCTGCCTGAGCAGCACTGAAGACAACAAACGTGTTGGCTAAAGATGAAACGCAAGTGTAGTGCCACACCAACTGTCTACCATTCTTCCAGGGATTCACTGTGATCCCGTCTGGGCGACCGACAGGCTTATCAGAGTTGAGGGGCATTAGGTAACGGGGTTCTCTCTCTGTTAGACAACCGGCTGAGGTAAGGCTTCTCCTAATGAAACTGAAAACTCACACCCCAGAAGCGACTCGATCCCATACTGCCAGGAGTAACGCAACTGGTATGTACAAGACGCCTTAATCTGCTTGACCATCACGACCGGACATAAAGAAGTGATAGCCGAAGCTATTTGAACCACTTCCCCACCGGCACTCGGATGGTAATCTTGGGCATAGCATTTTATCATATCACCTCATTCTTTGGGGCACACGCATATAGTCCTGGGGACCATTCAGGCTTGTTCGCATTTGTGTTCCTCACGTTCCTTTTTTGTCCGGTCGTGATGGTCAAGAGGATTAAGACGTCCTGTAGTTACCAGTTGCATTCCTTCAGGGAGTATGGGTTCGAGTCACTTCTGGGGTGTGAGTTTTCAGTCGCATATAGTCCTGGGGACCATTCAGGCTTGTTCACATTTGTGTTCCTCACGTGTGCCCCAAAGAATGAGTAGATTTGATAAAATGCTGTGCCCAAGATTACTATCCGAGTGCCGGCAGGGAAGTGGTTCAAATAGCTTCGGCTATCACTTCCTTTTGTCCGGTCGTGATGGTCAAGCGATATATATATATATATATATATATATATATATATATATATATATATATATATATATATATAACTGAAAACTCACACCCCAGAAGTGACTCGAACCCATACTCCCAGGAGCAACTGGTATGTACAAGACGCCTTAATCCACTTGACCATCACGACCGGACATAATGAGGTGATAGCCGAGGCTATTTGAACCACCCCACCGCCGGCACTCGGATAGTAATCTTGGGCATAGCATTTTACCAAATCACCTCATTCTTTGGGGCACATGTGAGGAACACAAATACGAACAAGCCTGAATGGTCCCCAGGACAATATGCAACTGAAAACTCACACCCCAGAAGTGACTCGAACCCATACTCCCAGGAGCAACTGGTATGTACAAGACGCCTTAATCCACTTGACCATCACGACCGGACATAATGAGGTGATAGCCGAGGCTATTTGAACCACCCCACCGCCGGCACTCGGATAGTAATCTTGGGCATAGCATTTTACCAAATCACCTCATTCTTTGGGGCACACGTGAGGAACACAAATGCGAACAAGCCTGAATGGTCCCCAGGACAATATGCAACTGAAAACTCACACCCCAGAAGTGACTCGAACCCATACTCCCAGGAGCAACTGGTATGTACAAGACGCCTTAATCCACTTGGCCATCACGACCGGACATAATGAGGTGATAGCCGAGGCTATTTGAACCACCCCACCGCCGGCACTCGGATAGTAATCTTGGGCATAGCATTTTACCAAATCACCTCATTCTTTGGGGCACACGTGAGGAACACAAATGCGAACAAGCCTGAATGGTCCCCAGGACAATATGCAACTGTAAACTCACACCCCAGAAGTGACTCGAACCCATACTCCCAGGAGCAACTGGTATGTACAAGACGCCTTAATCCACTTGACCATCACGACCGGACATAATGAGGTGATAGCCGAGGCTATTTGAACCACCCCACCGCCGGCACTCGGATAGTAATCTTGGGCATAGCATTTTACCAAATCACCTCATTCTTTGGGGCACACGTGAGGAACACAAATGCGAACAAGCCTGAATGGTCCCCAGGACAATATGCAACTGAAAACTCACACCCCAGAAGTGACTCGAACCCATACTCCCAGGAGCAACTGGTATGTACAAGACGCCTTAATCCACTTGACCATCACGACCGGACATAATGAGGTGATAGCCGAGGCTATTTGAACCACCCCACCGCCGGCACTCGGATAGTAATCTTGGGCATAGCATTTTACCAAATCACCTCATTCTTTGGGGCACACGTGAGGAACACAAATGCGAACAAGCCTGAATGGTCCCCAGGACAATATGCAACTGAAAACTCACACCCCAGAAGTGACTCGAACCCATACTCCCAGGAGCAACTGGTATGTACAAGACGCCTTAATCCACTTGACCATCACGACCGGACATAATGAGGTGATAGCCGAGGCTATTTGAACCACCCCACCGCCGGCACTCGGATAGTAATCTTGGGCATAGCATTTTACCAAATCACCTCATTCTTTGGGGCACACGTGAGGAACACAAATGCGAACAAGCCTGAATGGTCCCCAGGACAATATGCAACTGAAAACTCACACCCCAGAAGTGACTCGAACCCATACTCCCAGGAGCAACTGGTATGTACAAGACGCCTTAATCCACTTGACCATCACGACCGGACATAATGAGGTGATAGCCGAGGCTATTTGAACCACCCCACCGCCGGCACTCGGATAATAATCTTGGGCATAGCATTTTACCAAATCACCTCATTCTTTGGGGCACACGTGAGGAACACAAATGCGAACAAGCCTGAATGGTCCCCAGGACAATATGCAACTGAAAACTCACACCCCAGAAGTGACTCGAACCCATACTCCCAGGAGCAACTGGTATGTACAAGACGCCTTAATCCACTTGACCATCACGACCGGACATAATGAGGTGATAGCCGAGGCTATTTGAACCACCCCACCGCCGGCACTCGGATAGTAATCTTGGGCATAGCATTTTACCAAATCACCTCATTCTTTGGGGCACACGTGAGGAACACAAATGCGAACAAGCCTGAATGGTCCCCAGGACAATATGCAACTGAAAACTCACACCCCAGAAGTGACTCGAACCCATACTCCCAGGAGCAACTGGTATGTACAAGACGCCTTAATCCACTTGACCATCACGACCGGACATAATGAGGTGATAGCCGAGGCTATTTGAACCACCCCACCGCCGGCACTCGGATAGTAATCTTGGGCATAGCATTTTACCAAATCACCTCATTCTTTGGGGCCCACGTGAGGAACACAAATGCGAACAAGCCTGAATGGTCCCCAGGACAATATGCAACTGTAAACTCACACCCCAGAAGTGACTCGAACCCATACTCCCAGGAGCAACTGGTATGTACAAGACGCCTTAATCCACTTGACCATCACGACCGGACATAATGAGGTGATAGCCGAGGCTATTTGAACCACCCCACCGCCGGCACTCGGATAGTAATCTTGGGCATAGCATTTTACCAAATCACCTCATTCTTTGGGGCACACGTGAGGAACACAAATGCGAACAAGCCTGAATGGTCCCCAGGACAATATGCAACTGAAAACTCACACCCCAGAAGTGACTCGAACCCATACTCCCAGGAGCAACTGGTATGTACAAGACGCCTTAATCCACTTGACCATCACGACCGGACATAATGAGGTGATAGCCGAGGCTATTTGAACCACCCCACCGCCGGCACTCGGATAGTAATCTTGGGCATAGCATTTTACCAAATCACCTCATTCTTTGGGGCACACGTGAGGAACACAAATGCGAACAAGCCTGAATGGTCCCCAGGACAATATGCAACTGAAAACTCACACCCCAGAAGTGACTCGAACCCATACTCCCAGGAGCAACTGGTATGTACAAGACGCCTTAATCCACTTGACCATCACGACCGGACATAATGAGGTGATAGCCGAGGCTATTTGAACCACCCCACCGCCGGCACTCGGATAGTAATCTTGGGCATAGCATTTTACCAAATCACCTCATTCTTTGGGGCACACGTGAGGAACACAAATGCGAACAAGCCTGAATGGTCCCCAGGACAATATGCAACTGAAAACTCACACCCCAGAAGTGACTCGAACCCATACTCCCAGGAGCAACTGGTATGTACAAGACGCCTTAATCCACTTGACCATCACGACCGGACATAATGAGGTGATAGCCGAGGCTATTTGAACCACCCCACCGCCGGCACTCGGATAGTAATCTTGGGCATAGCATTTTACCAAATCACCTCATTCTTTGGGGCACACGTGAGGAACACAAATGCGAACAAGCCTGAATGGTCCCCAGGACAATATGCAACTGTAAACTCACACCCCAGAAGTGACTCGAACCCATACTCCCAGGAGCAACTGGTATGTACAAGACGCCTTAATCCACTTGACCATCACGACCGGACATAATGAGGTGATAGCCGAGGCTATTTGAACCACCCCACCGCCGGCACTCGGATAGTAATTGATTTGGGTGATTTGGTAAAATGAGGTGATTTGGTAAAATGCTATGCCCAAGATTACTATCCGAGTGCCGGCGGTGGGGTGGTTCAAATAGCCTCGGCTATCACCTCATTATGTCCGGTCGTGATGGTCAAGTGGATTAAGGCGTCTTGAACATACCAGTTGCTCCTGGGAGTATGGGTTCGAGTCACTTCTGGGGTGTGAGTTTTCAGTTGCATATTGTCCTGGGGACCATTCAGGCTTGTTCGCATTTGTGTTCCTCACGTGTGCCCCAAAGAATGAGGTGATTTGGTAAAATGCTATGCCCAAGATTACTATCCGAGTGCCGGCGGTGGGGTGGTTCAAATAGCCTCGGCTATCACCTCATTATGTCCGGTTGTGATGGTCAAGTGGATTAAGGCGTCTTGTACATACCAGTTGCTCCTGGGAGTATGGGTTCGAGTCACTTCTGGGGTGTGAGTTTTCAGTTGCATATTGTCCTGGGGACCATTCAGGCTTGTTCGCATTTGTGTTCCTCACGTGTGCCCCAAAGAATGAGGTGATTTGGTAAAATGCTATGCCCAAGATTACTATCCGAGTGCCGGCGGTGGGGTGGTTCAAATAGCCTCGGCTATCACCTCATTATGTCCGGTCGTGATGGTCAAGTGGATTAAGGCGTCTTGTACATACCAGTTGCTCCTGGGAGTATGGGTTCGAGTCACTTCTGGGGTGTGAGTTTTCAGTTGCATATTGTCCTGGGGACCATTCAGGCTTGTTCGCATTTGTGTTCCTCACGTGTGCCCCAAAGAATGAGGTGATTTGGTAAAATGCTATGCCCAAGATTACTATCCGAGTGCCGGCGGTGGGGTGGTTCAAATAGCCTCGGCTATCACCTCATTATGTCCGGTCGTGATGGTCAAGTGGATTAAGGCGTCTTGTACATACCAGTTGCTCCTGGGAGTATGGGTTCGAGTCACTTCTGGGGTGTGAGTTTTCAGTTGCATATTGTCCTGGGGACCATTCAGGCTTGTTCGCATTTGTGTTCCTCACGTGTGCCCCAAAGAATGAGGTGATTTGGTAAAATGCTATGCCCAAGATTACTATCCGAGTGCCGGCGGTGGGGTGGTTCAAATAGCCTCGGCTATCACCTCATTATGTCCGGTCGTGATGGTCAAGTGGATTAAGGCGTCTTGTACATACCAGTTGCTCCTGGGAGTATGGGTTCGAGTCACTTCTGGGGTGTGAGTTTTCAGTTGCATATTGTCCTGGGGACCATTCAGGCTTGTTCACATTTGTGTTCCTCACGTATGCCCCAAAGAATGAGGTGATTTGGTAAAATGCTATGCCCAAGATTACTATCCGAGTGCCGGCGGTGGGGTGGTTCAAATAGCCTTGGCTATCACCTCATTATGTCCGGTCGTGATGGTCAAGTGGATTAAGGCGTCTTGTACATACCAGTTGCTCCTGGGAGTATGGGTTCGAGTCACTTCTGGGGTGTGAGTTTTCAGTTGCATATTGTCCTGGGGACCATTCAGGCTTGTTCGCATTTGTGTTCCTCACGTGTGCCCCAAAGAATGAGGTGATTTGGTAAAATGCTATGCCCAAGATTACTATCCGAGTGCCGGCGGTGGGGTGGTTCAAATAGCCTCGGCTATCACCTCATTATGTCCGGTCGTGATGGTCAAGTGGATTAAGGCGTCTTGTACATACCAGTTGCTCCTGGGAGTATGGGTTCGAGTCACTTCTGGGGTGTGAGTTTTCAGTTGCATATTGTCCTGGGGACCATTCAGGCTTGTTCGCATTTGTGTTCCTCACGTGTGCCCCAAAGAATGAGGTGATTTGGTAAAATGCTATGCCCAAGATTACTATCCGAGTGCCGGCGGTGGGGTGGTTCAAATAGCCTCGGCTATCACCTCATTTTGTCCGGTCGTGATGGTCAAGTGGATTAAGGCGTCTTGTACATACCAGTTGCTCCTGGGAGTATGGGTTCGAGTCACTTCTGGGGTGTGAGTTTTCAGTTGCATATTGTCCTGGGGACCATTCAGGCTTGTTCGCATTTGTGTTCCTCACGTGTGCCCCAAAGAATGAGGTGATTTGGTAAAATGCTATGCCCAAGATTACTATCCGAGTGCCGGCGGTGGGGTGGTTCAAATAGCCTCGGCTATCACCTCATTATGTCCGGTCGTGATGGTCAAGTGGATTAAGGCGTCTTGTACATACCAGTTGCTCCTGGGAGTATGGGTTCGAGTCACTTCTGGGGTGTGAGTTTTCATTTGCATATTGTCCTGGGGACCATTCAGGCTTGTTCGCATTTGTGTTCCTCACGTGTGCCCCAAAGAATGAGGTGATTTGGTAAAATGCTATGCCCAAGATTACTATCCGAGTGCCGGCGGTGGGGTGGTTCAAATAGCCTCGGCTATCACCTCATTATGTCCGGTCGTGATGGTCAAGTGGATTAAGGCGTCTTGTACATACCAGTTGCTCCTGGGAGTATGGGTTCGAGTCACTTCTGGGGTGTGAGTTTTCAGTTGCATATTGTCCTGGGGACCATTCAGGCTTGTTCGCATTTGTGTTCCTCACGTGTGCCCCAAAGAATGAGGTGATTTGGTAAAATGCTATGCCCAAGATTACTATCCGAGTGCCGGCGGTGGGGTGGTTCAAATAGCCTCGGCTATCACCTCATTATGTCCGGTCGTGATGGTCAAGTGGATTAAGGCGTCTTGTACATACCAGTTGCTCCTGGGAGTATGGGTTCGAGTCACTTCTGGGGTGTGAGTTTTCAGTTGCATATTGTCCTGGGGACCATTCAGGCTTGTTCGCATTTGTGTTCCTCACGTGTGCCCCAAAGAATGAGGTGATTTTGTAAAATGCTATGCCCAAGATTACTATCCGAGTGCCGGCGGTGGGGTGGTTCAAATAGCCTCGGCTATCACCTCATTATGTCCGGTCGTGATGGTCAAGTGGATTAAGGCGTCTTGTACATACCAGTTGCTCCTGGGAGTATGGGTTCGAGTCACTTCTGGGGTGTGAGTTTTCAGTTGCATATTGTCCTGGGGACCATTCAGGCTTGTTCGCATTTGTGTTCCTCACGTGTGCCCCAAAGAATGAGGTGATTTGGTAAAATGCTATGCCCAAGATTACTATCCGAGTGCCGGCGGTGGGGTGGTTCAAATAGCCTCGGCTATCACCTCATTATGTCCGGTCGTGATGGTCAAGTGGATTAAGGCGTCTTGTACATACCAGTTGCTCCTGGGAGTATGGGTTCGAGTCACTTCTGGGGTGTGAGTTTTCAGTTGCATATTGTCCTGGGGACCATTCAGGCTTGTTCGCATTTGTGTTCCTCACGTGTGCCCCAAAGAATGAGGTGATTTGGTAAAATGCTATGCCCAAGATTACTATCCGAGTGCCGGCGGTGGGGTGGTTCAAATAGCCTCGGCTATCACCTCATTATGTCCGGTCGTGATGGTCAAGTGGATTAAGGCGTCTTGTACATACCAGTTGCTCCTGGGAGTATGGGTTCGAGTCACTTCTGGGGTGTGAGTTTTCAGTTGCATATTGTCCTGGGGACCATTCAGGCTTGTTCGCATTTGTGTTCCTCACGTGTGCCCCAAAGAATGAGGTGATTTGGTAAAATGCTATGCCCAAGATTACTATCCGAGTGCCGGCGGTGGGGTGGTTCAAATAGCCTCGGCTATCACCTCATTATTTCCGGTCGTGATGGTCAAGTGGATTAAGGCGTCTTGTACATACCAGTTGCTCCTGGGAGTATGGGTTCGAGTCACTTCTGGGGTGTGAGTTTTCAGTTGCATATTGTCCTGGGGACCATTCAGGCTTGTTCGCATTTGTGTTCCTCACGTGTGCCCCAAAGAATGAGGTGATTTGGTAAAATGCTATGCCCAAGATTACTATCCGAGTGCCGGCGGTGGGGTGGTTCAAATAGCCTCAACTATCACCTCATTATGTCCGGTCGTGATGGTCAAGTGGATTAAGGCGTCTTGTACATACCAGTTGCTCCTGGGAGTATGGGTTCGAGTCACTTCTGGGGTGTGAGTTTTCAGTTGCATATTGTCCTGGGGACCATTCAGGCTTGTTCGCATATATATATATATATATATATATATATATATATATATATATATATATATATATATATATATATATATATATATATATATATTTATATATATATATATATATATATATATATATATATATATATATATATATTTATATATATATATATATATATATATATATATATATATATATATACATATATATATATATATATATATATATATATATATATATATATATATATACATATATATATATATATATATATATATATATATATATATATATATATATATATATATATATATATATATATATATATATATATATATATATATTGTGACGGTAAAGCGTTGGTGTTCGGCAGTTTCAAAGCTAGGGGCAGGGCCTCGTCACATTAAAGAAAAAAAAGAGAAAAAGCTTTTTCTATGGACATATGGAATATGGACCAATAGGCTTTCTACAATTACTTCCATTCAATACCCAGTGTTTCGTGATCTGTCTTGTGTTTGAATTTAATACCCATTCTATATTTAATATTGGGTATTTAATATTGGGTATTTAATACCCAATACAAGCCAGAACACGAAACAATGGGTATTGAAGGTAGGAATGGAAGTAATTACAGAGGGCCTATTAGCCCATATTTCTTGATACTTCTATATTGGAGCGGAGTCTTGAAGTGGGTTGAATATAGTTGTGCATTAATTGGCTGTTGATTGCTGGTGTTGACTTCTTGATGTGTAGTGCCTCGCAGATGTCAAGCCGCCTGCTATCGCTGTATCTATCGATGATTTCTGTGTTTTTTGCTAAGATTTCTCTGGTGATGGTTTGTTTGTGGGAAGAGATTATATGTTCCTTAATGGAGCCCTGTTGTTTATGCATCGTTAAACGCCTGGAAAGAGATGTTGTTGTCTTGCCTATATACTGAGTTTTTTGAGGCTTACAATCCCCAAGAGGGCATTTCAAAGCATAGACGACGTTGGTCTCTTTTAAAGCGTTCTGCTTTGTGTCTGGAGAGTTTCTCATGAGTAGGCTGGCCGTTTTCTTGGTTTTATAGTAAATCGTCAGTTGTATCTTCTGATTTTTGTCTGTAGGGATAACGTTTCAATTAACAATATTTTTCAGGACCTTTTCCTCCGTTTTATGAGCTGTGGAAAAGAAGTTCCTGTAAAATAGTCTAATAGAGGGTATAGGTAGGTGTTGTGTTAGTTGTCTCTTCAGAGGTTGCAATGCGTTTCACTTTCCTTCTTATAATGTCTTCAACGAAACCATTGGAGAAGCCGTTGTTGACTAGGACCTGCCTTACCCTACAGAGCTCTTCGTCGACTTGCTTCTATTCTGAGCTGTGGCTGAGAGCACAGTCGACATAAGCGTTAACAACACTCCTCTTGTACCTGTCTGGGCAGTCACTGTTGGCATTTAGGCACATTCCTATGTTCGTTTCCTTAGTGTAGACTGCAGTGTGGAAACCTCCGCTCCTTTCCATGACTGTCACATCTAGAAAGGGAAGCTTCCCATCCTTTTCCATCTCGTAAGTGAAACGCAACACAAAATTCTGCTCAAATGCCTCCTTCAGCTCCTACAGATGTCTGACATCAGGTACCTGTGTAAAAATGTCGTCAACATACCTGCAGTATCTGGCCGGTTTCAAGTTCATGTCGACTAAGACTTTTGGCTCGATGGTACCCATGTAGAAGTTTGCAAACAGGACACCTAGGGGAGAACCCATGGCGACCCCATCTACCTGCTTATACATGTGCCCATCCGGGCTCAAGAAGGGTGCCTCTTTAGTACAAGCTTGGAGTAGTTACTACTAATAGTTACTAGAACTATACACACATAATATACATATAATACATATACACACATAATAATAATGAATCCTATACTCAATACTATTACAATCAGGTTGCACTCCAACACCATCAGAACTGTATCATCAGTTTACCAAGTCTACATACACTGTTGCACCATCAGCATGTGAATGCAATAACATATATCAGTATAAATGTTCCTTGATACACAACAATGATCAATCGATCACTCTATCAGTCCTAGTACACATACATCTGTAGGTAATCCAGCCTACGACTGTAACTCTAAACTTCAGTATAAAACACTCCTTGACGTGAGAATGCAAGCAACCACTCACCTCTCACTGCGTCTTGCACGCTAATGACAACCAAACACTATCAACTCCCTACAAGTAATCCACCAGAACTTCCCTTCCACCTCTGGAAGTTCACTACCCTGATATCTTCAGGTTCTTTCGGGCTTCACTACCAGGATCCTCTGCAGCTCCTCCAGGCTGCTATCATGAAGTTTCCTTGAGCAACTACGGTGCTTCACCCTTCTGCTAGGGTCCTCCACAGCTCTCTTGGCTGCTACACCATGAAGTTTCCTCGAGCAACTATGGTGCTTCACCACCTCTACAGAAGCACATGACACTCCTCTTCACTGCTTCTCCTCACAGCTCGAGGTCCTCTCCTCCACTACCTTGGAGTCTCATCAACTACTTCATCTGTGCTGGCTTCGAAGTGCTCAGCAACTTCTTCCCCAAAGACAAACCTGCAACCCATCGACACTCCAATAAAAATGTTTCCCCTTCAACACATAAACAAAAATAATCACACAATATGTTTGCCTCAAACCTCTATCTGTCCTCTACATACAGTGAGAGTGGACTCCCCGGTTTTGGGCGGGTCCATACTCCACCTCGCCTGGCGGATGTGAGTCACACTGGGAGGGTCCTTCGCCATCAGGAGCCGGGCTCCCTCAGTTGCCGGCCAGCGCTCAGAGGAGACGGATGTCGCTCCGTGTTCCTCCCTCTCCACTCTCTTATTTCAGGCTTTCTGCCTTATTAAAACATGTCTAACTTATCAATAAACATTGCTACTGTCGCTGGGCACACGACCAACTACAAGCAATCACTATGAACTGGCGTATATCGTGCTCACCACAGATTGTCTGGTCGAGCGCGCTCCTCCCTCTGACGAAGCTTGGTCAGGGCGCTGCCACAGCCCACGATAATGCCTCTGGGCGGTTTAATAATCACTTTTCATCGCCCGGGACTTGAGACTACACGTCCCCAGCTCGATTCCACAGCTGGTACGTCTGCACACTTCTCTTCTCTTCGAGATATATCACTAGGGGTTCCCTTCTGACGGGAGCTCAACGGAGCGCGGCTTTCCCCCTGCGATGTCTGGCCTCAAGTGAGGTCAAAGCCCCTCCAGAAGCGACCCTCACGCCTCCAGCAAAATGTCCACATCTCCTAGCCAGTCATTTATCTGTTTTCTTCTTCATTGCCCATAATCTCAAACTGTTATACATATACCAACAGTGTTTTCGTAGCTAAACATTACATCTATATTAAAAAGTTTCAAAAAAAACCTACGAACAATTTATCTTATGTTCATTATTTTTCAGGGCATAAATACAATGTAAAAAAGTCAATTTTTTCTTCAATGTATCTAAGAGCTCTTCGAGTTGTGAGTCCAGAATTCTTAGATGAAGAATTTAAGAATATTGATTCGATTGGTCTTAAGCTTTGTCACCCACTGAATTTTTTGGAAGTTTGTCGTAACAAAGCTCGTCGTACATATTATAATAATGTATGCAGTGAAAGGACTCGCCCAAAGAATGTGTTATGTTTACCATATTTCTCTGGGTTTGAGAATATTGTCAAGGCCTTGAAACTTTTTAATATAGATGTAATGTTTAGCTACGAAAACACTGTTGGTAAGCTATTAGTAAGGAACAGCCCTCGTAGTGATAATTGCGTCATTTATAAAATACCTTGTAAGGAATGTAATAAGTTCTATGTCGGGCAAACATCTAAAGATTTAAAATGTAGAATATCGCAACATAAATACTCTGTAAGACATGGCCAATTATCTAATGATTTGTTTGTGCATTTGTCAGAAAAAGCTCACCAAATTGATTGGGAGAGTGCGTCTTCAATAACAAATTGTAAAAGCACCTATAACAGAAACATAATTGAATCCGCTTTGATACAGATCACCAAAGAAAGTAATTTGAATATTAGCAGTGGTCTATATAACTTAGATCCATTTCTAATAGCTAAAGCTAAAGGGCGATTTAAGTAGAATCATTGAAAAACATTTGTCTCACTAATTTATTGTATATATTTACCTCTTTATGTTATAATTACCTATGTATTATGCTTGTATGTCTGCTGTATCAGATGGGCCATTGGGCTACATCGGATGGGCCAATTGGGTGCATCTGATGGGCCAATGGGCCTTCTGCGTTGTCCAAGTATTGTACCTCACCTTACTTCACCACTCTCTCCTGCCTATTTATACCCATCACTCGATCTGTAAAATGACCTTCTGAAGATGTATTTAATATACGAAAGTACTTAAGGAAATTTCCTGTTTCATTTTTCCTTCGTGGTCTGACATTGTCATATATATATATATATATATATATATATATATATATATATATATATATATATATATATATATATATATATATGTCTCATTGAATATGACCACATTACTTTATTTACTATAAATAATTGTTCTGATTTAGGGCTTCTATCCCTCTAACTATTTTCTTAGCATCAGGGCTTAGCTGAGAGACGAGTTCTCCAAAACTCATTTTTATAATTTCAAGGTGAAGAAAAAAGTGAATTACTATAGAATGTATTACACTTATTTATACAATTTGCACAACGATTCGAACCTCCATGGTTCATTCTCAAGTGAAAAGAATTTTCAGAACTGGTTGATTTTATACCCGCACTGGGTCAGGTGATAAGACAATAAAGGTAAAAACATGGGGGATACATAAGGGATAAATGGGGGATGATGCACATAAGAACATAAGAATAAAGGTAACTGCGGAAGGCTTATTGGCCCATACGAGGCAGCTGCTATCTACATACAAAGATTAATCAGGTGTAATTGGCCTATTATGTTGAACAGTGTCTTCTGTGTTGGCATCGTTATGTTCTGGTCTTGTCCTTACTCTCATGGTGGGTAGAGTAAATAGTTCCGTAATTTGGGTGTTCATGGTAGGTTTTTCTATTCTTATGTGAATTGCTTCAAGAATTTGTAATCATCTTGCATCTTGGGTTTTGTCTATTATACAGGTATTTTTGTTCAACATTTCTCTTGTTAACAAGAGAACTTCTGGGAACTTCCAGTCACTTCTGGGGTGTGAGTTTTCAGTTGCATATAGTCCTGGGGACCATTCAGGCTTGTTCGCATTTGTGTTCCTCATGTGTACCCCAAAGAATGAGATGATTTGATAAAACGGTATGCCCAAGATTACCATCCGAGTACCGGCGGGGAAGTGGTTCAAATACCTTCGGCTATCACTTCCTTATGTCCGGTCGCGATGGTCAGTCGGATTAAGGTGTCCTGTACATACCAGTTGTGTTGCTCCTGGCAGTATGGGTTCGAGTCACGTATGGGGTGTGAGTTTTCAGTTATATATATATATATATATATATATATATATATATATATATATATATATATATATATATATATATATATATATATATATATATATATATATATATGTATATATATATATGTATATATATATATATATATATATATATATATATATATATATATATATATATATATATATATTATTAAATATGACCGAAAAAGTAAGATTAATAATTCTAACACGAATTTTCTCAATCTTTCGTACATTACGCTTCACTGTTGGAGGTAAATCAAAAATCACTTCTCCAAAATTCATTTTTATTTCTAGTCTGACGCGACACGGGCGCGGTTCGTAAAACTTATTACATTTTCAAAGACTTCACAAATACACAACTGATTAGAACTTACGTCTCTCTGATATTATATCTACATTTGAGTGAGGTGGGAAGGGTGATGTGGCATTAACACAAGACAGAACAGGAGGGGATATTAATAGGGTATTAAAAGTATCAACACAAGACAGAACAGAAACAATGGGTATTGAATAGAAGTGTTTGTAGAAAGCCTATTGGTCCATATTTCTTGATGCTTCTATATTGGAGCGGAGTCTTGAGGTGGGTAGAATATAGTTGTGCAATAATTGGCTGTTGATTGCTGGTGTTGACTTCTTGATGTGTAGTGCCTCGCAAACGTCAAGCCGCCTGCTATCGCTGTATCTATCGATGATTTCTGTGTTGTTTACTAGGATTTCTCTGGCGATGGTTTGGTTATGGGAAGAGATTATATGTTCCTTAATGGAGCCCTGTTGCTTATGCATCGTTAAACGCCTAGAAAGAGATGTTGTTGTCTTGCCTATATACTGGGTTTTTTGGAGCTTACAGTCCCCAAGTGGGCATTTGAAGGCATAGACGACGTTAGTCTCTTTTAAAGCGTTCTGTTGTGTGTCTGGAGAGTTTCTCATGAGTAGGCTGGCCGTTTTTCTGGTTTTATAGTAAATCGTCAGTTGTATCCTCTGATTTTTGTCTGTAGGGATAACGTTTCTATTAACAATATCTTTCAGGACCCTTTCCTTCGTTTTATGAGCTGTGGAAAAGAAGTTCCTGTAAAATAGTCTAATAGGGGGTATAGGTGTTGTGTTAGTTGTCTCTTCAGAGGTTGCATGGCTTTTCACTTTCCTTCTTATGATGTCTTCGATGAAACCATTGGAGAAGCCGTTATTGACTAGGACCTGCCTTACCCTACAGAGTTCTTCGTCGACTTGCTTCCATTCTGAGCTGTGGCTGAGAGCACGGTCGACGTATGCGTTAACAACACTCCTCTTGTACCTGTCGGGGCAGTCGCTGTTGGCATTTAGGCACATTCCTATGTTTGTTTCCTTAGTGTAGACTGCAGTGTGGAAACCTCCGCCCTTTTCCATGACTGTTACATCTAGAAAAGGCAGCTTCCCATCCTTTTCCGTCTCGTAAGTGAAACGCAGCACGGAACTCTGCTCAAATGCCTCCTTCAGCTCCTGCAGATGTCTGACATCAGGTACCTGTGTAAAAATGTCGTCAACATACCTGCAGTATATGGCCGGTTTCAAGTTCATGTCGACTAAGACTTTTTGCTCGATGGTACCCATGTAGAAGTTTGCAAACAGGACACCCAGGGGAGAACCCATGGCGACCCCGTCTACTTGCTTATACATGTGCCCATCCGGGCTCAAGAAGGGTGCCTCTTTAGTACAAGCTTGGAGTAGTTTCCTCAGAATACTTTCTGGCATGTCAAGAGGAGTACAGGCTGGATCACGATACACTCTGTCGGCTATCATTCCGATTGTCTCGTCCACAGGTACGTTGGTAAACAGCGATTCTACGTCCAACGAGGCTCTTATCCCTGTGGCCCGTGTGCCCCGCAGTAAGTCCACAAATTCCTTTGGAGACTTCAGGCTGAAGGCGCAAGGAACATAAGGAGTCAGCAGGCCGTTGAGTTGCTTCGCCAGTCTGTACGTGGGTGTGGGTATCTGGCTAATGATTGGCCGAAGTGGGTTTCCAGGCTTGTGCGTCTTGACATTTCCATACGCATATCCAGGTTTATATTCCCCAATGATCTTTGGCAGGTGGAGTCCGGATTTCTTGGCGTTCACAGTTTCGATCAGTTTGTTGACTTTTGCTTTTAATTCGGCTGTAGTGTCCTTCGTTACCCTTTGGAACTTAGCCGAATTAAAAGCAAAGGTCAACAAACTGATCGAAACTGTGAACGCCAAGAAATCCGGACTCCACCTGCCAAAGATCATTGGGGAATATAAACCTGGATATGCGTATGGAAATGTCAAGACGCACAAGCCTGGAAACCCACTTCGGCCAATCATTAGCCAGATACCCACACCCACGTACAGACTGGCGAAGCGACTCAACGGCCTGCTGACTCCTTATGTTCCTTGCGCCTTCAGCCTGAAGTCTCCAAAGGAATTTGTGGACTTACTGCGGGGCACACGGGCCACAGGGATAAGAGCCTCGTTGGACGTAGAATCGCTGTTTACCAACGTACCTGTGGACGAGACAATCGGAATGATAGCCGACAGAGTGTATCGTGATCCAGCCTGTACTCCTCTTGACATGCCAGAAAGTATTCTGAGGAAACTACTCCTAGCTTGTACTAAAGAGGCACCCTTCTTGAGCCCGGATGGGCACATGTATAAGCAAGTAGACGGGGTCGCCATGGGTTCTCCCCTAGGTGTCCTGTTTGCAAACTTCTACATGGGTACCATCGAGCAAAAAGTCTTAGTCGACATGAACTTGAAACCGGCCATATACTGCAGGTATGTTGACGACATTTTTACACAGGTACCTGATGTCAGACATCTGCAGGAGCTGAAGGAGGCATTTGAGCAGAGTTCCGTGCTGCGTTTCACTTACGAGACGGAAAAGGATGGGAAGCTGCCTTTTCTAGATGTAACAGTCATGGAAAAGGGCGGAGGTTTCCACACTGCAGTCTACACTAAGGAAACAAACATAGGAATGTGCCTAAATGCCAACAGCGACTGCCCCGACAGGTACAAGAGGAGTGTTGTTAACGCATACGTCGACCGTGCTCTCAGCCACAGCTCAGAATGGAAGCAAGTCGACGAAGAACTCTGTAGGGTAAGGCAGGTCCTAGTCAATAACGGCTTCTCCAATGGTTTCATCGAAGACATCATAAGAAGGAAAGTGAAAAGCCATGCAACCTCTGAAGAGACAACTAACACAACACCTATACCCCCTATTAGACTATTTTACAGGAACTTCTTTTACGGGAAGCTGCCTTTTCTAGATGTAACAGTCATGGAAAAGGGCGGAGGACTGCCCCGACAGGTACAAGAGGAGTGTTGTTAACGCATACGTCGACCGTGCTCTCAGCCACAGCTCAGAATGGAAGCAAGTCGACGAAGAACTCTGTAGGGTAAGGCAGGTCCTAGTCAATAACGGCTTCTCCAATGGTTTCATCGAAGACATCATAAGAAGGAAAGTGAAAAGCCATGCAACCTCTGAAGAGACAACTAACACAACACCTATACCCCCTATTTTACAGGAACTTCTTTTCCACAGCTCATAAAACGGAGGAAAGGGTCCTGAAAGATATTGTTAATAGAAACGTTATCCCTACAGACAAAAATCAGAGGATACAACTGACGATTTACTATAAAACCAGAAAAACGGCCAGCCTACTCATGAGAAACTCTCCAGACACAAAACAGAACGCTTTAAAAGAGACTAACGTCGTCTATGCCTTCAAATGCCCACTTGGGGACTGTAAGCTCCAAAAAACCCAGTATATAGGCAAGACAACAACATCTCTTTCTAGGCGTTTAACGATGCATAAGCAACAGGGCTCCATTAAGGAACATATAATCTCTTCCCATAACCAAACCATCGCCAGAGAAATCCTAGTAAACAACACAGAAATCATCGATAGATACAGCGATAGCAGGCGGCTTGACGTTTGCGAGGCACTACACATCAAGAAGTCAACACCAGCAATCAACAGCCAATTATTGCACAACTATATTCTACCCACCTCAAGACTCCGCTCCAATATAGAAGCATCAAGAAATATGGACCAATAGGCTTTCTACAAACACTTCTATTCAATACCCATTGTTTCTGTTCTGTCTTGTGTTGATACTTTTAATACCCTATTAATATCCCCTCCTGTTCTGTCTTGTGTTAATGCCACATCACCCTTCCCACCTCACTCAAATGTAGATATAATATCAGAGAGACGTAAGTTCTAATCAGTTGTGTATTTGTGAAGTCTTCGAAAATGTAATAAGTTTTACGAAACGCGCCCGTGTCGCGTCAGACTAGAAATAAAAATGAATTTTGGAGAAGTGATTTTTGATTTACCTCCAACAGTGAAGCGTAATGTACGAAAGATTGAGAAAATTCGTGTTAGAATTATTAATCTTACTTTTTCGGTCATATTTAATAATATATATATATATATATATATATATATATATATATATGTATATATATATTACCTTTTCAAAGACTAGTATACACATAACATACATCACACTTATATTCGTTTTGGGTGAGGTGATATGGCACACATGTTTTGGGTGAAGTGACAGAACTATGCTTGAACACGAATCAGTGGGTATGAAAACATTTGAATGGAAGGCCTGTTGGCCCATACTTCCTCTTGCTGCTTCTATGTTGGTTCGGGGGTCTTGAAGTGGTTCGGGGGTCTTGAAGTGGGTAGAATACAGTTGTGCATTAATTGGCTGTGTTGACTTTTTGATGTGTAGTGCCTCGCTGATGTCAAGTCTCCTGCTATCGCTGTATTTATCGACGATATCTGTGTTGCTTGATAAAATTTCTCTGGTGATGGTCTGGTTGTGAGAAGCCTTGTTGTTTATGCATTGTTAATCGCCTAGAACGAGACGTTGTTGTCTTGCCTATATACTGAGTTCTTTGGGGCTTACAGTTCCCAAGCGGGCATGTGATGCCATTAACAATGCACAAACAGCAGGGCTCCATCAAGGAACATATAATCTGTAACCCACACTTACCCACCAACCCACCTGCATCACTGCAGAAATTACACCTGTAATTATTCAACCACCTGCACTTACACACTCACAACCACACCTATACACCTATATATACACGCGCTCCACCACACTCCAGAATTTGTACCTAAATTTCCACAAACACCTGACCCAGAGAACACGAGGAACAAGAACCGTATAAACGGAAAGAGGAACTTGCTGTCTAGCTATAGAGTGAAGTGCCCCCCCCTCCTGGACCTAACATATACTGTCTAGCTGCCAACGATCTGGCTTCATGCAGGTCGGCGTTCAATTCCCTACTGTTCAAGGGGTCGGGCACCATTTATCCCACCCCCCGTCCTATCCCAAATCTTTATCTTGACCCCTTCCCAGTGCTGTATATTGATAATGGCTTGGCGCTTTCTCCTTAAAACCTCCCTCCCTCCTATCCTCTGGGCAGAATGTGTACTGCACAAGCCACACAGAACAGCACCTTCGTGTCGTGGTGGGTGATGGTAGTCACCATCCACGGTTGTGTTCTTACATGTACATCTGGGTCGTCTTGACTGCCCGCCCCGCCGTTCTTGAGGGTGATGACATCACATCCGGTTTTATTGCGTTGCCATGACGCTAGATACGCACACACATCTTTGACATGACGCTAGATACGCACACACATCTTTGACATGACGCTAGATACGCACACACATCTTTGACATGACGCTAGATACGCACACACATCTTTGACATGACGCTAGATACGCACACACATCTTTGACATGACGCTAGATACGCACACACATCTTTGACATGACGCTAGATACGCACACACATCTTTGACATGACGCTAGATACGCACACACATCTTTGACATGACGCTAGATACGCACACACATCTTTGACATGACGCTAGATACGCACACACATCTTTGACATGACGCTAGATACGCACACACATCTTTGACATGACGCTAGATACGCACACACATCTTTGACATGACGATAGATACGCACACACATCTTTGACATGACGCTAGATACGCACACACATCTTTGACATGACGCTAGATACACACACACATCCTTTATATGACGCTAGATACACACACACATCCTTGACATGACGCTAAATACGCACACACATCCTTGACATGACGCTAGATACACACACACATCCTTTATATGACGCTAGATACACACACACATCCTTGACATGACGCTAAATACGCACACACATCCTTGACATGACGCTAGATACACACACACATCCTTTATATGACGCTAGATACACACACACATCCTTGACATGACGCTAAATACGCACACACATCCTTGACATGACGCTAGATACACACACACATCTTTGACATGACGCTAGATACACACACACATCCTTTATATGACGCTAGATACACACACACATCCTTGACATGACGCTAAATACGCACACACATCCTTGACATGACGCTAAATACGCACACACATCCTTGACATGACGCTAGATACACACACACATCCTTGACATGACGCTAGATACACACACACATCCTTGACATGATGTTAGATACACACACACATCCTTGACATGACGCCAGATACACACACATCCTTGACATGACACCAGATACACACACATCCTTGTCATGACGCCAGATACACACACACATCCTTGTCATGACACCAGATACACACACATCCTTGTCATGACGCCAGATACACACACACATCCTTGACATGACACCAGATACACACACATCCTTGTCATGACGCCAGATACACACACACATCCTTGTCATGACGCCAGATACACACACATCCTTGATTTTAGCGGGGAATTTGTATGCACAAATTAGAGCCCACATCAGGCCTCAGTGTTTGGGCCAACAAGATCATCAGTCATAAAACTGACACCGCAGTTTTACGGCTGACACGTGACTGGACTTACTGTAGTAACTAGAGTCGAGGATCGCGCGCCTGTTCCAATCTACATGGGATATATTTTTTTTTTAAACAATTTAAGGGGGGCATATTCATGTAAAATTAAAAGTGGTTCAATTTGCTTATAATTTTTTTTATGAAATGGTTATAGAAAGGGCTGCAACTGGTCCAAGTTTCATCACCACACCCTAAACAGAAAAGGAGAAAAAAAATAAACAACGAATTATGCAACGAATTTTCAAATAGTTTCAGGGAACACATGTGTCAACTAAAATCATTTCTATAACACTCAGATATTAAACTAACCACATAATAAAGGATTCTAGTGATCAGTTTTATCATAAAAGTGTTTAGTGCAATAATATAATTTTTCAAAGTTACCCTACTAAAAAAATATGCAATTTATGATATTTATAAATTTTTATAAAATCAACAAATAGACTTTGGACTAAAATGTCTACTAGAGTCTGTAGAAGCACAAACGCTACATATAAGGTGTAATTTGCATGTAAATTGATTAATAAATGAAAGCTCTGAAGTACTTTGAAGGTGTAAATTACTTTCCAGAGTAAAATAAAGATCCAAGTTCGGCCACCTGTAGCTGAGCTTGACTTCGACAGATTTCGTTCATAATTGGCACCCTTGCACATAGGCATCCATTGAGAAAGGTGTGCAAGTTTTATGCAAATCCCTTGATAACAAACGAGAAAAAAAATTGGCCAAAAAACAAAAGAAAAAAAAAATGAAAAGGAAAAAAAAAAATTTAAATATAAATATATTGAACATACATATTACAATTATTACAAGAGTTTGTGCTTCTGCAGCACATAGTAGACATTTTAGTTGACAGATGTGTTCCCTGAGATTATTTGAGAATGTTGAACATTCGTTGCATAATACGTTGTGTATTTTTTTTCTCATTTTCTGTTTAGGGTGTGATGGTGAAACTTGGACCAGTTGCAGCCCTTTCTATAACCATTTCATACAAAAATTTATAAGCAAATTGAACAACTTTCAATTTATAACGATTTAGAATGATATGCCCCCTTAAGTTTGTCTCTGTTTTTTTTAATCTTTGCAATTTGTTTAAATCTAATCATTTTATATTAACGATGACGTATAGAATTCTTTCACATGGCAGAAAATGCCTCTCAATCATATGTGTTATTTGAGAAGTTTAGACCTAATGTATTTTAAACACAAATGCTGTGTTTAAATATAAATTTTGCCCCGAGGCGCGAATTTATTGGGCAGCGCCACGCATCTTCTGAGTGGACATACCGCCATAGCAGCATGTACAACACTCCCCAAAAGGAAGAAAACCCGCTGGATTGTTCAACCTGTCACTTGTACCCAGACACAGCTGGGACTTGCTTAACTGTCTCAAGTGAATAGCTCCTCAAACAAGATGATTAACATTTGTCAACCCATTAAAACTTACGTTGTCGTGTGGGTGCAAAATGGGGGAATCCTTTAAGAACAGTATCAACATTTGACAAATAGTGTTTTCCTACCTCAAACAATGTGGGGTTTATTATTCTACACATATTTCTAATGTGTCTCAGGTGTTCACATTCACATAGATAGTGGTCAAGGCGATGTCCGTCACTCTCATCACAAATTCTGCAACTTCACTGATCAACTGTTGTTTCCATTCCGTATCTCCATGGATATTTGTATTCAAGATGGATATTACTGATTCTCTCCGGCATCCTCCTCCTCTTCGCACCTAATGATTGGGATTGCCAGCAGCAACCATGTTGTACCATCGTACAGATTCACTGGTCTGTGCTTCTATCCTCCTTTCCTCAGTTACCTTGTTACGGTGATGTTGCCTGACAATACCACTAATTTGTAGTAGAGTCTTAGTATGAAGTATTCAATGGTCTCCTTCAGCGCCTTCAGCAGCCAGCACATCTGCTCATTGATTCCCACATATTCCAACATGGGAGGGGATCCACAGAAACTTGATGACTTTTCACTGATTGGTAAGTACTCTCACAGCTCTCTTAATTTCAGCGACTATTGCAAGATTTTCTGCCCGATTTTTACTTAGGCTTTGTAGCGCTGCTTTTGAATCAGTGCAAATCACTGCACCATTAGTGTTCCGTTCAAGAAACTCTAACGCCTTAACAATGGCAGTTAGCTCTGCTTGCGTTGAAGAGGCTTAGTTCTCAATACGCTCATTTTCTTCATTTCTGCGTTGGAAAGCATTATCTTTAATTACCGTGTACGCTGCACCAGCCCTGCCATTGACAGGATTAGATGATCCGTCAGTGTAGATTTGATATAGTTCTTCTCCGACTTCTTTATAAATTTCCTGGAGATACTTGTGCCTCATTTCTTGTGGTATCATGTTAGATTTTTTGTTGCCATTTCACTAATGATAATAATGCATGAGTCATCCTCCCAGGGAGGTAACCTCTCCACAGGCAGGAGCTCACGGGCTTGCTCAAGCAAGTGAAGTTCTTCGAGGTAGCAGACTGATCTGTGATGCCATTTTTTGCTTCTCCTGTTTCCCCCTGAAAGTAGCACAGGACTCAGTTTTTTTCTGAGCAATATCATTGTAATGGGGATCTCTGGCTATCCTAATTGCAAGCTTAGCATTCAGCTCCTTAATTCTGTTTTTAACACTGGGGAGGGACAACTCCTCTCGAAGATAAGTCGTTTTGGGAGTTCTTGGAACTCCAAACATGATTGTCATGGCTTCATTTTGAATGCTTTCAAGCCTTTTTATATTGCTTTGTGAGTACGTGCACAAAACTGGTGCGGCATAGTCTATGACGGAGCGAACATAGACTGTGCACATCATTTCAAAAACGGCAATAGAGGTTCCATGTCCATTCCAGGTCATAGCTTTCAGTGCCCTGAATCGACTTTTGTATGTTCCTTAGAGTTGATTGAGCTCCTCTTTCTTCTCCTTGTTAGAGCCGACAGTGACGCCAAGGTACCGATAGTGGTCAACCCATTCAAGTGTTACACCATTAATTTGCAGTTCTTCATTTGCTCCCCGCTTGTGATGGAGTATGCCTTCGTCTTGTTTGTGGAGAGAGTGAAACCGGGCTCAATACATTTCCTTCCAAGTAGTTGAATGGATTGTTTATTTTTTCCCAAGGTGGGAGCTTGTATTAGGACATCATCTGCATATCCCACTTGTTGTGTTCCTTACGGAAAATCAATATTTGCAATGGCGTTCATAAGTACACTGAATAGTGTAGGGCTTAAGACTCCGCCTTGGGGGGTCCCGAGTTCCATATTCATTGTTCTGGATACTGCTCCATTGAAGCAAACCTTGGCTTTCCTCCCTATGAGGTAGTCATCAGACCATTTCATGAGTCTCTCCTTGATACCCATGCATGAAAACTCGTCCAGGATCGCAATCCCCTGCGCTTTGTTGAAGGCTCCTTTGATGTCAACAAATACAGAGTACCTAGCCCTGTCATTAGCCAAGTAATTATCTATACAGTTTGCTTTGCTCCGTCATTTAACAAATCCATTGACCCCCTCCCCCTAATCTCCCTATTTTGTGCAGCAGTCGGTTAAGGATGATCCTTTCAAGCATCTTGCAAGGGCATGACACGAGGCTGATGGGTCTGTAATTCCCAGGGTCAATGGGCTTCGGTATGGGAACAATTATTGCGTGTTTCCATTGTGTGTTCAACACTCCACTTTGGAATGACTTGTTAAACAGGTGGAGTAGTGGATTCCCAGACACTTCACACAGTACATTGAGTATGTCGTAGGTGACGCCATCTTCACCAGGTGCAGTACATTTACCCTTTTTCATAACGCCCCTTACTTCCTGGGCTGTGATTGGTTCCCCATATTTATCATCACTAGATAGTGTTCTTGTTATCCAAATGCTTCTGTTATCATGTCGCAGGAGCTGTTCCCTGCTAATTTCTGCAGGGAGGGAGGAGGAGGATGCTGCATCACTCCACTTATGAATTCGTTCTTCAGCCTTACCCTGGGGGTCTTTGTGAGCCGCAGGCCGGGTTCTGCCCCCCCCCCCTTAGCTATCTGAATTTTTGCCCACACTTGTCTTGCAGATGTTTCCCTTCCAATAGAGCTAGTGAACCCAAGCCATTGTCTTTCCCGCTCTTTAATCTTCTCTTCCCTGGCAACTTGACACACAGTTTTAAACAACTCTTGGTTACTTTCAGTGGGATGTCTTCGGCACTCTCTACTCATGTCTCGCACATTTGCGTTAAGCATCTTTATGTAATCGTTCTCATACCATTATTTTTTCTTCCTCTGAGGGTTACTTCGCCCAGGCGTACGGCGCGTAACTCTGAGACAGCTCTCAATTTGGTGATTAAGGTCATCAACAAATGTATCAATGTCTTCTGGGATTTAGTATTCCGTGAATCGGTCACTCATCCTGTTTATGAAGTGCGGCCCAAGTGACAAGTGACAACCTTTTTCTTTTATTTGTCTCTTTCCTTCTCTTGCTCATGTCGACGGTGGTAATCAGTGCCCAGTGGTCACTACATAAACTGTGCACAAAGAGTGTACTGGCATCCGTGTCCTGTGCATTCAGCAGGAGAGCATAGTCTAGTCTTCCTCCTCTGAGGTGAGGAGGCTGTGTTGGTGAAATGCTGTGTTGTAGTGAGAAACTTTATGGATTTTCTTACAGCCTGCTAGAATTATTCGATACAGATAACAAATAACTTTTATCATATAATTTGACGTAAGGTTAGCGGAAGTTTGTTAGAACAGAAAGAGTGAGTTAATAGTCTGGTTAATGACGGCTCATTGAACTTTAATACCATGCTAGGAATAATTTTCTGCCTCGTCTAGTAATTAATCAATGCATACTTTGACAGTTTATATATTATTTTAAATTATAGACGGTTTTACTGTCAGTGAATTCAGACTTTTCCCGTGATGCATACCACAACAATTCCCTCACTCCTGGTTACCTATTTACTGCTACGTGAACAGATAAAATCAGATAAAAGGAAACTTATCGAAACGTCTCTCTGCTGCCGCGGAATCGAACCCTAGACTCTTTGTTGAGACCCGACTGCGTTGTCTACTGGGCTTCGTGATCCTATCATCGCTCCATCTTAGCATTCCACGACAGACAGACTTTAAGACTTGACACTCATGTGTGACCCCCGAGTGCTAATCTACACACTGAGAGTACTTGTACGGAACCGTGTTACCAGACCCAGGAAACACTATCAACATCATAAAACACACACAAAGTCTGACTCCGTTACCAATATAATACCAAATACAAAAAACAAGTTTATCGTTTACATATATATTGACAGTAAACGAGTAATCAAACGATGCAACATGGGTTGCAAGGCGAGTGTGGAGACAAGCAGCGCCGGTGGGCATGATCGCCACGCTGGCAACAGTGTCAGCGGGCGTGTGACAGCGTGGACTGAGCGGAGGTGGTCCAGTGCGGAGCCAGCCTCCATCGGTGACGTATGGGTTTACGTCCAGCCGCTGACACCACACATCCACACGTTAACACGGCGAACAGCCTAGGACATCCGGTTAACTTTGTGTGAGCCGTGTATGTGCGTGGTTTACGTGTTTTAACAACATTTGTATGGATCTTTGTTGTGAAAATGATACTGAAAATAATTTATAAAGTTTATTTATCTTTAACTTTGGGTTTACTAAACATCGAAATTGAACTTGGCGCATTGAAAGCTTTTTAGTCAGAATTTGAAATTCATATTATTCTCGCAATAGTCTCCTTAATGCACTTGTCAAACGAATTGCACTTGGGTGATGTGTAATCACTAATTAAAACATACACAGCTCGTTAGCACAATGTCAGAAAGGTAAGCAACATTCGATACCTTTTATTACAGCGACTGTCGCCATCCATTTGCCCTCAAGGGAATAAAAAATGTTCGTTTGATGCAGGAAATGTGTTTGTGGTGTGTGACGTAATAATATTAAAACACATACCTGAGAACCACACACACACAGACGCACATCCACACACACACACACACACACACACACACACACACACACACACACACACACACACACACACACACACACACACACACACACACACACACACACACACACACACACACAAAAGACATCAACTTCATTCTGTAACATCCAACCAACAATTTATGAAAGCGGATATTTCGATAAACTCATTCGCTAACATTCGATATCGGAAAACCTAGTTGTAGTCTATTACAGATTCACGTTTTTATTGTCATTCTTTTTAGTGTGTCGGCGAGTGGACAGCGACAACGACGGCGATAAACAGCAGCAGCAACAACAACGACAAAAGCAACAATGAACAGTGGCAGTTATGTGGCTTTTACTGTAAGTCCAAAAGACAATTTTGTGAAAATGGGCGCGACATGAGAAACACCAAATTGGGCATCGTTCTTTACCCATCGCGGGAGGGAGGAAAGCGGAGGATAGAGAAGGAATTAGGTGGATGGGGAGGGGGGGGGGGCTACCGAGGTGGCTTCTCTTTCCTATCCATCATCCATTATGTTCCACTGAGGTGGATAGTCACTTCCTACTGCATGTCGTAAACACCTTGCGCTGTGGTATATGTGGCCATTTTCTGCCACATTCTGGCTCTCTTCTTGCCCCTTCAACTAAGTTGACTGCTAAATTCTACCAAATTAGCCCCTTTGCTTGTGCTCGTGTGCGTCCTTCGTTGAGGTGGAGACGAAAAACGCTTTCTGTTTTTTAATGTTAAAATAAAACGCAAACCACTGTAACAAATCCACTTAAAAAGGTATTAAGAAGCTCATTTATTTCGTTACGAGCCTCGAACATTGCATTGCAAAGCTTATCTGTTATATTACGAAGCATTTATGCCAACCCAATCGTCCTTACATGTTGTAAGGCTCTTCTTTCAGCCTTGTAACACAGCAGAATAAACCATCACCGCAGGCAAAATAATTCCCAGACCATCATAATTAAACCTCGCAATGACCTACCAACAAGGTACCTTTCATAACACAACAGTTGTACCGGGAATGAATGTTATGCAATTCGGATATACAGAAATAGGATTCATTGCTCGCTCTTATCATTCTGCCTAGTTCCCACCTATGAAAGAAGTTGAGAAAAACACGCATTCTCAATATATATTACGGCACTGATGGCGCTGCTAATATCTCGGTTTATCTTTAGTGTTGTGAAGAACTAGGCAGAGATGTTCGGTGGAACAGTCGCCCTGCGTCCTGGGGAATGGTTGTGATAGTGTTTGAGTCCTGGTATCTTACAACCTGGGTACTGATTAAGTCCAGCTACAAGTCCTGATTACTGACTGGACCCCCTAACTCATGGCGGCTTGCCCCCCTCCCCCCCTGGGTATTGTCTCAGCGAGTCGTCGGTGTTGGCACTACAACTCCTGGGTGTTGTCTCAACACATTTGTTCTGGCTACATAATCGCTAAGGATAAATTATTGGATTACACAAATCCACGGTGCTGGCAGAGACTTGTCTGAGAGCCACGTTTACCCTCAACCAGCAGCAAGAACTGTTAAGGAATGTCTTATTTAGGTTAAATTACATAAACCTATATATAATGTGGTAGATATTTGATTTTACTTACTTTTAATATATTTTGTATTTAAACAAAATGGCGTCTTGTAGAGACAAGATATTTGTCAACGATGCTTAGGTCAGGCAACCTAATGTAACCAATGGCAGGAGACCAAGCTCGTCATGCAGCAGAGAAACCGCTTGAGATTGGGTGGCAGGAGCCTAGTTGTTCTGCTCTCATCTGAGCACACTTCACCAGACTGAAGCCTCCCACGTAAGCCTCATATAGTGCAGCTGCGACAGTCTGAGTGAAGCGGGAGTACCACAGATTACGCTGCTCTGGTCGACGGCACGATGATTGTGTGGGAGACTGGAAGGAAAGTTCCATGTGCTTTGTCGTACGACAGAAAGTTCTGCTTTGATAATGTGACCTTTGAGACTTTGTGGACGACCCGTTGTCTGATCGTATCCAGGATCAACAGCAAACAACATTTAAAACTATGAAACAAAAATTAACCAAAAATAAATAAAAACAGACGAAGAAAACGAGTCTACCAGAGAGTCCAAACAAGGTAACTTTCCTGGGAGGACCTTAGTGATGCACTCATTCCCAGCAAGTCAACGTCTGAGATCCAGCGGGAAGGTAACTACACAATTTAGGAACAAGTTTGAGAATTTGGCAAGTCCAACAGTCAACTTTTGTGGTTCACTTCCTGAGAGACGATGTTCTTAGCATAGCTCTTATTGCCCAGGCACTCATCCCAACCCTTCCCCTCACCCTGGCACTCACCCTCCTTCACTATCCCCATCAACCTGGCACTCACCCATTCACTACCTCCATCACCCTTGCACTCACCCCTTTCACTATCTTCATCACCCTGGCACTCACCCCCAACACTATCCCCCCACCCTGGCATTCACCCCTTTCACTATCCCCCTCACTCTGGCACTCATCCCCTTCACTATTCTCATCACCTTGGCACTCACCCCTTCACAATTCCCATCAACCTGGCACTCGCCCCCTTCACTATCCCCATCACCCTGGCACTCACCCTCTTCAGTATTCTCATCACCCTAGCACTCACTCCCCTTCCCTATCCTCTTCACCCTGGCATTCCCCTCCTTTCACTATCCCCCTCACTCTGGCCTTCACCGTTTCACTATACCTATCACCCTGGAACTCACTCCTTTACTATCCTCATCACCCTGGCACTCACCCCTTCAATGTCCCCTTTCATAACTGCACTCACCCCACTTCTCTATCCCCCTCACCCTGGCACTGATGTAACGGGGGGTGGGGGAAATGGCTCTCTCTTGTCCATTATTCCACCCCCAGTTAGCTAATCTAAAGCTTCCCCTCCCCCCCCCCCAGAGTCCCTACCGCAGCCTCTCTAATTCAACAGCTGGTGACCTAGGCAATGGTCACTAGTATACCAAGACCACGAGGCATTTTAACCTGATCAGCTACCCGCGACTCAAGAGAACTCTAGAGCAATTCACTGCCACGAACGAATCAGAGAAACGACAGGAAAGAGATGAATAAAAACAGTAATTAGTGAGGGTTTGTGGTGAGGTAGGATGGAGGAGTGTGGTCAGGTAAAGGGAGAGTGGGAAGAGGGTACGGAGATGAAGAGGTAGTGGTGGAGGTAGACTGGTAGATAGATAGAAGTAGAAAAGTAGATACTAGAAGTAGAAGGTAGACTGCCACCATCCATTCAAGACCATTACATACAAGATGAGGAATGGAACTTGTCGGTATCACAAAATTCTCAAAAGCTGTATAAACAGGTCATTATTAGCATGAGTTAACTGGAATCATGTTCCAGGCAAGATTCTTTTAGTTGGCATATATCCAAAATTCCACGAACTCGGGAACACAATTAAAGTCAACTAAAAGTAAGTGAATCAAATATTTATTTAGCATGATAAATATCAAAATTCAAGCAATCGAACTGAAGGTTCATTATTACTGTACCAAGAGAGTCACTACACCAGAATTCGAGACCATTACGACTGGCTGCCCCTGATAGTCACACACCACTAGTAAACACGACTACGTCACCTCTCATGTTCAACTCACCCAGTGTCTTCCTATAGCTGGATAGAGAGGGGGGAGGGACTGTAGTTGACAGAAACTGTCCCGCCCCGTCCGGCTGACAGCCTCTCGGTTCTGCTCTGCTGGCTGTTCTCCTGTCTTCTGTCTCTTTCTGTCTGTCTCTCTTCCTCCTGAATCTACAGCTCCTCGAGTATTTATTTGGGGACCAACTAGCTAACTCCGTCCACAAGTAAATAGCCTCAGGCCCTCTACCAATCCAATCCTTAAACTTGCTGCACGTTTGAAGGACCCACCGGCTAGCTGCCTGCAATTATCAGCTTAGCGGAAACAAGGTCAATTTCACACGACCTGACCTTGGTCACTTGGTGGTCATTAACACTTAGAGGTCAGAGTTTCTTAATTACTAGGGGCCGCCAACCTGACGCCTCTCGAAATCTTGTCTGTGACTCCTGGTCTATATATATTTTAAATACGAAACACCTTTACGGTGTTACATCTTCACTGCAGGCGATGAGTCAGAATAACGTGGCTGAAGTATGTTGACCAGACCACACACTAGAAGTTGAAGGGACGACGACGTTTCGGTCCGTCCTGGAATCGACTTGAGAATGGTCCAGGACGGACTCAAACGTCGTCGTCCCTTCAACTTCTAGTGTGTGGTCTGGTCAACTTACATCTCCACTTCCCCCTTAATAAAGTTTTTGCATCACTGCTAATGCCAATAAGCTGGGTGCGAAAACTTTAAAAAAAAATTTACATCCTAGCTAAACAATTATAATCATCGTACTCTAAAAATTAAATATGTAGACCGACATCAGTTGTCTCTGGCTGGGCGACATCACTGCTTGGTCTTGTAGATATTCCTGTGACGCCTTTCATCAACACAACTGCATCAGTCGCCTCTACGTCGTTGACGCACAACAACGTCGTGGAAACTGTACTTCTTGCACTGAGCACAGGACCGTGGAACTCGGTTGTCCCAGCTGATCTTGAACTGGCCCTACGTCCGTCACCATGATGGCCGTATGTTGGGGTTCTTCACAGCATATAGGGAAACTGGTAAGGGGTAATGGACGGAGTATAGAGCCGACACCCCCCCCCTCGTGTTACACTGACCCCCTTCACTATCCTCATCACCCTGGCACTCGCCCCTTCACTATTCCCTTCATAACTGCACTCACCCTACTTCTCTATCCCCCTCACCCTGGCATTCTCCCCCCTTCACAATCCCTATCACCTTGGCACTCATCTCCTTCCCTAGCCCCCCTCTCCCTGGCACTCACGCCCTTCACTTTCCCCATCAGCCTAGCACTCACCCCCCTTCACTATCCCCTTCACGTTGGCACTCACCCCTCTTCACTATCCCCATCACCCTGGCACTCACCCCCTTCACTGTCCATTTCACTCCTGGCACTCACCCCATTCGCATTCCTTATTACCCTGTCACTCGCTTCCTCCCTATTCCCTGACATTGGAACTCCTCTGGCTCCTTTCTCCTCGCGCTGGCATTCATCTTTTTCACCATTCGCTCATTGTGGTTCTCATCTCACCCTATACCCTCGAAGGAAGCTCACCTCGTCCCTGTTCCTTCATCCTATATTCTCCCCTGGCACTCACTCCACCCCTCTCCTCTGGCACTCCTCCCCTCACCCCTTACCCCTGGCACTGCACCCCTCACCCCTGGCGCTCCTCCCCTCACCCCTGACACTCTGTGATCCCTCTGTACCTTTCCAATAACATTCACTGCTGGGGTTCGCTGAGGGGAGTTTCCAAGATCCTAGGTCATATTATTGGGTAATCACAGTTTCTCCTAGACTTTGAGTGAAGGAAATGGGAAATAAGTGACATAAGTAGGAAGAATGAACAGAGATAACAGACAGAAAAAAAATAAGAGGCAAAAAACGAGAGAGAGACAGTGTAGAACAGACAGACACGTTGCAGGTATTGATTGACTGATGGACTGATTCACTATAATTCCTCTGGTTCTCTATCAACCAAGAACACTCAGGCGTCACCTATTGACAATAAAAATATAAATTTTATATAACGCTAATAGGAGATCGTATGAAATCCGACGCTGAGGTGACCCAGCAGCAAGGGATGTATATTCCGTGAGGTGTAGCCAGGTTCAGGGTGTATTAACACTGTGAAAATACTTTAGTCCTACACTAATTTTTTTTACTACGAAAAGTATATGCATTCTGATAATTGATCAGTACGCTACTTTGGTGGCCCTAGTAACCCTCCTGCGGTTGATAAGCTTCAAGCTTTACACAAAACTAGTTTCAGAATGTTCTGTTCTGTACAATAAATAGCAAATATAGTAAAACGCATCAGTGAAACTTCAGTTGTGTGGGAGTGAATGATTGAAACACTTCTCACTGGCGCGGTAACAAGGCCACTGACTCAGCTAAACAAATAGCACAAACAACAATGAAGCTTAATAGCCACAATAACACAAAATTTTAAACAAATATATATATAATATATATATATATATATATATATATATATATATATATATATATATATATATATATATATATATATATGAATATATATATATATATATATATATATATATATATATATATATATATATATATATATATATATATATATATATATATATATATATATATATTGGTAGCAGTCTTTCCTGTAGACATATATTATTAAATATGACCGAAAAAGTAAGATTAATAATTCTAACACGAATTTTCTCAATTCGTCTTATGTTTCTTTTCACTGTTGATGGTAACTGAAAAATCAATTCTCCAAAATTCATTTTTATTTCTAGTCTGACGCGAAACTTGAACGCGTTTGGTAAGAACTTATTACATTTTCAAAGACTTTTAGTTTACATACACAACTATAACCTGCAAACACTAAACAGAGTTCTTACTATGCTATGATTTAAACAGCTTTCATTGTTTTTTTATATACCAACATTTTGGGTGAGGTGATATGTTACAACAGTTTTGGATGAGGTGAAGAAAACTTTCAACACAGGACAGAACACAAAAGAATGGGTATTAATTGGGTAAATTGAAGGTAAGAATGGAAGTAACTGCAAAGGGCCTATTGGCCCATATTTCTTGATGCTTCTATATTGGTGTGGAGTCTTGAAATGGGTAGAATATAGTTGTGCATTAATTGGCTGTTGATTGCTGGTGTTGACTTCTTAATGTGTAGTGCCTCGCAGATATCATGCCGCCTGCTTTCGCTGTATCTATCGAAGATTTCTGTGTTGTTTGCTAAGATTTCTCTGGTGATGGTCTGGTTGTGGGAAGAGATTATATGTTCCTTAATGCAGCCCTGTTGCTTATGCATCGTTAATCGCCTGGAAATAGATGTTGTTGTCTTGCCTATGTACTGAGTTCTTTGAGGCTCAGTATATTCCCCAATTCCCCAAGTGGGCATTTGAAGGCATAGACGAAGTTGGTCTCTTTTAAAGCGTTCTGCTTTGTGTCTGGAGAGTTTCTCATGAGTAGGCTGGCCGTTTTTGGGGTTTTATAGTAAATTGTCAGTTGTATCTTCTGATTTTTGTCTGTAGGGATAACGTTTCTGTTAACAATATCTTTCAGGACCCTTTCCTACGTTTTATGAGCTGTGGAAAAAAGTTCTTGTAAAATAGTCTAATAGGGGGTATAGGTGTTGTGTTAGTTGTCTCTTCAGAGGTTGCATGGCGTTTCACTTTCCTTCTTATGATGTCTTCGACGAAACCATTGGAGAAGCCGTTGTTGCCTAGGACCTGCCTTACCCTACAGAGTTCTTCATCGACTTGCTTCCATCCTGAGCTGTGGTTGAGAGCACGGTCGACATAAGCAGTAACAACACTCCTCTTGTACCTGTCTGGGCAGTCACTGTTGGCATTTAGGCACATTCCTATGTTTGTTTCCTTAGTGTAGACTGCAGTGTGGAAACCTCCACTCCTTTCCATGACTGTTACATCTAGAAAGGGCAGCTTCCCATCCTTCTCCATCTTGTAAGTGAAACGCAACACAGAATTCTGCTCAAATGCCTCCTTCAGCTCCTACTGATGTCTGACATCAGGTACCTGTTTAAAAATGTCGTCAACATACCTGCAGTATGTGGCCGGATTCTAGTTCATGTCGACTAAGACCTTTTTCTCGATGGTACCCATGTAGAAGTTCGCAAACAGGACACCTAGAGGAGAACCCATGGCGACCCCATCTACTTGCTTATATATGTGCCCATCAGGGCTCAAGAAGGGTGCCTCTTTAGTACAAGCTTGAAGTAGTTTCCTTAGAATGTTTTCTGGTATGTCAAGAGGAGTACAGGCCAGATCACGATACACTCTGTCCGCTATCATCCCGATTGTTTCATCCACAGGTATGTTGGTAAACAGTGATTCTACGTCCAACAAGGCTCTTATCCCTGTGGCCCGTGTTCCCCGCAGTAAGTCAAAAAATTCCTTTGGAGACTTCAGGCTGAGGGCACAAGGGACATAAGGAGTTGGCAAGCCGTTGAGTCGCTTCGCCAGTCTGTACGTGGGTGTGGGTATCTGGCTGATGATTGGCCGAAGTGGGTTTCCAGGCTTCTGTGTCTTGACATTTCCATATGTGTATCCAGGTTTATATTCCCCAATAATCTTTGGCAGGTGGAGTCCGGATTTCTTGGCCTTCACAATTTCGGTGAATTTGTTGACCTTTGCTTTCAATTCGGCTGTAGTGTCCTTCGTTACCCTTTGGAATTCAGTTTGGTCAGAGAAAATGAGGTTCATTTTCGCCAGATATTCGTCTTTTTTAAGAACGACATATATTGGCAACTTGTCACCTCTTCTGACGAATATCTTGTTCTCACAAAGGCTCTCAGCTGCCACTTTGAGCTCAGGGGACAGAATGGTGCTTCTGTAGTTGCCTCCATTGTTTCCTCCTTCCGCAATAAGTTCTGCTTGTAAGGTGTCTTTAGTGGTGACCTTCTTTTGTGTCCCGAGGTCGAATATGTCGTCCAACAGCCAGATACCCACACCCACGTACAGACTGGCGAAGCGACTCAACAGCTTGCTGACTCCTTATGTCCCTTGCGCCTTCAGCCTGAAGGCGCAAGGGACAAAGAAATTTGTTGACTTACTGCCGGGAACATGGGCCACAGGGATTAGAGCCTCGTTGGACGTTGAATCACTGTTTACCAACGTACCTGTGGATGAAACAATCGGGATGATAGCGAACAGTGTATCGTGATCCGGCCTGTACTTCTATTGACATACCAGAAAACATTCTAAGGAAACTACTCCAAGCTTGTACTAAAGAGGCACCCTTCTTGAGCCCGGATGGGCACATATATGAGCAAGTAGATTGGGTCGCCATGGGTTCTCCTCTAGGTGTCCTGTTTGCGAACTTCTACGTGGGTATCATCGAGAAAACGGTCTTAGTCGACATGAACTTGAATCTGGCCATATACTGCAGGTATGTTGACGACATTTTTAAACAGGTACCTGATGTCAGACATCAGCAGGAGCTGAAGGGGGCATTTGAGCAGAATTCTGTGTTGCGTTTCACTTACGAGATGGACAAGGATGGGAAGCTGCCCTTTCTAGATGTAACAGTCATGGAAAGGAGCGGAGGTTTCCACACTGCAGTCTACACTAAAGAAACAAACATAGGAATGTGCCTAAATGCCAACAGTGACTGCCCAGACAGGTACAAGAGGAGTGTTGTTAACGCATCTGTCGACCGTGCTCTCAGCAACAGCTCAGGATGGAAGCAAGTCGATGAAGAACTCTGTAGGGTAAGGCAGGTCCTAGTCAACAACGGCTTCTCCATTGGTTTCGTTGAAAACATCATAAGAAGGAAGGTGAAACGCCATGCAACCCCTGAAGCGATAACTAACACAACACCTATACCCCCTATTAGACTATTTTACAGGAAATTCTTTTCCACAGCACATAAAACGGAGGAAAGGGTCCTGAAAGATATTGTTAATAGAAACGTTATCCCTACATACAAAAATCAGAAGATACAACTGACGATTTACTATAAAACAAAAAAAACGGCCAGCATACTCATAAGAAACTCTCCAGACACAAAGCAGAACGCTTTAAAAGAGACCAACGTCGTCTATGCATTCAAATGCCCACTTGGGGACTGTAAGCCTCAATGAATTCAGTATATAGGCATCTCTTAACAACATCTCTTTCCAGGCGATTAACGATGCATAAGCAACAGGGCTTCATTAAGGAACATATAATCTCTTCCCACAACCAAACCATCACCAGAGAAATCTTAGCAAACAACACAGAAATCATTGATAGATACAGCGACAGCAGGCGGCTTGACATCTGCGAGGCACTACACATCAAGAACTCAACACCAGCAATCAACAGCCAATTAATGCAAAACTATATTCTACCCACTTCAAGACTCCGCTCCAATATAGAAGCATCAAGAAATATGGGCCAATAGGCCCTCTGCAGTTACTTCCATTCTTACCTTCAATTTACCCAATTAATACCCATTCTTTTGTGTTCTGTCCTGTGTTGAAAGTTTTGTTCACCTCATCCAAAACTGTTGTAATATATCACCTCACCCAAAATGTGGGTATAAAATAAAATGAAAGCTGTTTAAATCATAGCATAGTAAGAACTCTGTTTAGTGTTTGCAGGTTATAGTTGCGTGTGTGTAAACTAAAAGTCTTTGAAAATGTAATAAGTTCTTTCGAAACGCGTTCAAGTGTCGCGTCAGACTAGAAATAAAAATGAATTTTGGAGAATTGATTTTTTAATTACCATCAACAGTGAAAAAAAAACATAAGAAGAATTGAGAAAATTCGTGTTAGAATTAATAATCTTACTTATTTGGTCATATATATATATATATATATATATATATATATATATATATATATATATATATATATATATATATATATATATATATATATATATATATATATATATATATATATATATATATATATATATATATATATATATATATATATATAACTGAAAACTCACACCCCAGAAGTGACTCGAACCCATACTGCCAGGAGCAACGCAACTGGTATGTACAGGGACGCCTTAATCCGCTTGACCATCACGACCGGACATAAGGAAGTAATAGCCGAAGCTATTTGAACCACTTCCCCGCCGGCACTCGGATGGTAATCTTGGGCATAGCATTTTATCAAATCACCTCATTCTTTGGGGCACACGTGAGGAACACAAATGCAAACAAGCCTGAATGGTCCCCAGGACTATATACAACTGAAAACTCACACCCCAGAAGTGACTCGAACCCATACTGCCAGGAGCAACGCAACTGGTATGTACAGGGACGCCTTAATCTGCTTGACCATCACGACCGGACAAAAGGAAGTGATAGCCGAAGCTATTTGAACCACTTCCCTGCCGGCACTCGGATGGTAATCTTGGGCATAGCATTTTATCAAATCACCTCATTCTTTGGGGCACACGTGAGGAACACAAATGCAAACAAGCCTGAATGGTCCCCAGGACTATATACAACTGAAAACTCACACCCCAGAAGTGACTCGAACCCATACTGCCTTGAGCAACGCAACTGGTATGTACAGGGACGCCTTAATCCGCTTGACCATCACGACCGGACAAAAGGAAGTGATAGCCGAAGCTATTTGAACCACTTCCCCGCCGGCACTCGGATGGTAATCTTGGTAAAATAATTCTTGATAAAATGCTATGCCCAAGACTACCATCCGAGTCCTGGCGGGAAAGTGGTTCAAATAGCTTCGGCTATCACTTCCTTTTGTCCAGGCGTGATGGTCAAGCGGATTAAGGTGTCCCTGTACATACCAGTTGCGTTGCTCCTGGCAGTATGGGTTCGAGTCACTTCTGGGGTGTGAGTTTTCAGTTGTATATAGTCCTGGGGACCATTCAGGCTTGTTTGCATTTGTGTTCCTCACGTGTGCCCCAAAGAATGAGGTGATTTGATAAAATGCTATGCCCAAGATTACCATCCGAGTGCCGGTGAGGAAGTGGTTCAAATAGCTTCGGCTATCACTTCCTTTTGTCCGGTCGTGATGGTCAAGCGGATTAAGGCGTCCCTGTACATACCAGTTGCGTTGCTCCTGGCAGTATGGGTTCGAGTCACTTCTGGGTTGTAAGTTTTCAGTTGTATATAGTCCTGGGGACCATTCAGGCTTGTTTGCATTTGTGTTCCTCACGTGTGCCCCAAAGAATGAGGTGATTTGATAAAATGCTATGCCCAAGATTACCATCCGAGTGCCGGCGGGGAAGTGGTTCAAATAGCTTCGGCTATCACTTCCTTTTGTCCGGTCGTGATGGTCAAGCAGATTAAGGCGTCCCTGTACATACCAGTTGCGTTGCTCCTGGCAGTATGGGTTCGAGTCACTTCTGGGGTGTGAGTTTTCAGTTATATATATATATATATATATATATATATATATATATATATATGTATATATATATATATATATATATATATATATATATATATAACTGAAAACTCACACCCCAGAAGTGACTCGAACCCATACTCCCAGAAGCAACGCAACTGGTATGTACAAGACGCCTTAATCCACTTGACCATCACGACCGGACATAATGAGGTGATAGCCGAGGCTATTTGAACCACCCCACCGCCGGCACTCGGATAGTAATCTTGGGCATAGCATTTTACCAAATCACCTCATTCTTTGGGGCACACGTGAGGAACACAAATGCGAACAAGCCTGAATGGTCCCCAGGACAATATGCAACTGAAAACTCACACCCCAGAAGTGACTCGAACCCATACTCCCAGAAGCAACGCAACTGGTATGTACAAGACGCCTTAATCCACTTGACCATCACGACCGGACATAATGAGGTGATAGCCGAGGCTATTTGAACCACCCCACCGCCGGCACTCGGATAGTAATCTTGGGCATAGCATTTTACCAAATCACCTCATTCTTTGGGGCACACGTGAGGAACACAAATGCGAACAAGCCTGAATGGTCCCCAGGACAATATGCAACTGAAAACTCACACCCCAGAAGTGACTCGAACCCATACTCCCAGAAGCAACGCAACTGGTATGTACAAGACACCTTAATCCACTTGACCATCACGACCGGACATAATGAGGTGATAGCCGAGGCTATTTGAACCACCCCACCGCCGGCACTCGGATAGTAATCTTGGGCATAGCATTTTACCAAATCACCTCATTATTTGGGGCACACGTGAGGAACACAAATGCGAACAAGCCTGAATGGTCCCCAGGACAATATGCAACTGAAAACTCACACCCCAGAAGTGACTCGAACCCATACTCCCAGAAGCAACGCAACTGGTATGTACAAGACGCCTTAATCCACTTGACCATCACGACCGGACATAATGAGGTGATAGCCGAGGCTATTTGAACCACCCCACCGCCGGCACTCGGATAGTAATCTTGGGCATAGCATTTTACCAAATCACCTCATTCTTTGGGGCACACGTGAGGAACACAAATGCGAACAAGCCTGAATGGTCCCCAGGACAATATGCAACTGAAAACTCACACCCCAGAAGTGACTCAAACCCATACTCCCAGAAGCAACGCAACTGGTATGTACAAGACGCCTTAATCCACTTGACCATCACGACCGGACATAATGAGGTGATAGCCGAGGCTATTTGAACCACCCCACCGCCGGCACTCGGATAGTAATCTTGGGCATAGCATTTTACCAAATCACCTCATTCTTTGGGGCACACGTGAGGAACACAAATGCGAACAAGCCTGAATGGTCCCCAGGACAATATGCAACTGAAAACTCACACCCCAGAAGTGACTCGAACCCATACTCCCAGAAGCAACGCAACTGGTATGTACAAGACGCCTTAATCCACTTGACCATCACGACCGGACATAATGAGGTGATAGCCGAGGCTATTTGAACCACCCCACCGCCGGCACTCGGATAGTAATCTTGGGCATAGCATTTTACCAAATCACCTCATTCTTTGGGGCACACGTGAGGAACACAAATGCGAACAAGCCTGAATGGTCCCCAGGACAATATGCAACTGAAAACTCACACCCCAGAAGTGACTCGAACCCATACTCCCAGAAGCAACGCAACTGGTATGTACAAGACGCCTTAATCCACTTGACCATCACGACCGGACATAATGAGGTGATAGCCGAGGCTATTTGAACCACCCCACCGCCGGCACTCGGATAGTAATCTTGGGCATAGCATTTTACCAAATCACCTCATTCTTTGGGGCACACGTGAGGAACACAAATGCGAACAAGCCTGAATGGTCCCCAGGACAATATGCAACTGAAAACTCACACCCCAGAAGTGACTCGAACCCATACTCCCAGAAGCAACGCAACTGGTATGTACAAGACGCCTTAATCCACTTGACCATCACGACCGGACATAATGAGGTGATAGCCGAGGCTATTTGAACCACCCCACCGCCGGCACTCGGATAGTAATCTTGGGCATAGCATTTTACCAAATCACCTCATTCTTTGGGGCACACGTGAGGAACACAAATGCGAACAAGCCTGAATGGTCCCCAGGACAATATGCAACTGAAAACTCACACCCCAGAAGTGACTCGAACCCATACTCCCAGAAGCAACGCAACTGGTATGTACAAGACGCCTTAATCCACTTGACCATCACGACCGGACATAATGAGGTGATAGCCGAGGCTATTTGAACCACCCCACCGCCGGCACTCGGATAGTAATCTTGGGCATAGCATTTTACCAAATCACCTCATTCTTTGGGGCACACGTGAGGAACACAAATGCGAACAAGCCTGAATGGTCCCCAGGACAATATGCAACTGAAAACTCACACCCCAGAAGTGACTCGAACCCATACTCCCAGAAGCAACGCAACTGGTATGTACAAGACGCCTTAATCCACTTGACCATCACGACCGGACATAATGAGGTGATAGCCGAGGCTATTTGAACCACCCCACCGCCGGCACTCGGATAGTAATCTTGGGCATAGCATTTTACCAAATCACCTCATTCTTTGGGGCACACGTGAGGAACACAAATGCGAACAAGCCTGAATGGTCCCCAGGACAATATGCAACTGAAAACTCACACCCCAGAAGTGACTCGAACCCATACTCCCAGAAGCAACGCAACTGGTATGTACAAGACGCCTTAATCCACTTGACCATCGCATTTGTGTTCCTCACGTGTGCCCCAAAGAATGAGGTGATTTGGTAAAATGCTATGCCCAAGATTACTATCCGAGTGCCGGCGGTGGGGTGGTTCAAATAGCCTCGGCTATCACCTCATTATGTCCGGTCGTGATGGTCAAGTGGATTAAGGCGTCTTGTACATACCAGTTGCGTTGCTTCTGGGAGTATGGGTTCGAGTCACTTCTGGGGTGTGAGTTTTCAGTTGCATATTGTCCTGGGGACCATTCAGGCTTGTTCGCATTTGTGTTCCTCACGTGTGCCCCAAAGAATAAGGTGATTTGGTTAAATGCTATGCCCAAGATTACTATCCGAGTGCCAGCGGTGGGGTGGTTCAAATAGCCTCGGCTATCACCTCATTATGTCCGGTCGTGATGGTCAAGTGGATTAAGGCGTCTTGTACATACCAGTTGCGTTGCTTCTGGGAGTATGGGTTCGAGTCACTTCTGGGGTGTGAGTTTTCAGTTGCATATTGTCCTGGGGACCATTCAGGCTTGTTCGCAATTGTGTTCCTCACGTGTGCCCCAAAGAATGAGGTGATTTGGTAAAATGCTATGCCCAAGATTACTATCCGAGTGCCGGCGGTGGGGTGGTTCAAATAGCCTCGGCTATCACCTCATTATGTCCGGTCGTGATGGTCAAGTGGATTAAGGCGTCTTGTACATACCAGTTGCGTTGCTTCTGGGAGTATGGGTTCGAGTCACTTCTGGGGTGTGAGTTTTCAGTTGCATATTGTCCTGGGGACCATTCAGGCTTGTTCGCATTTGTGTTCCTCACGTGTGCCCCAAAGAATAAGGTGATTTGGTAAAATGCTATGCCCAAGATTACTATCCGAGTGCCGGCGGTGGGGTGGTTCAAATAGCCTCGGCTATCACCTCATTATGTCCGGTCGTGATGGTCAAGTGGATTAAGGCGTCTTGTACATACCAGTTGCGTTGCTTCTGGGAGTATGGGTTCGAGTCACTTCTGGGGTGTGAGTTTTCAGTTGCATATTGTCCTGGGGACCATTCAGGCTTGTTCGCATTTGTGTTCCTCACGTGTGCCCCAAAGAATGAGGTGATTTGGTAAAATGCTATGCCCAAGATTACTATCCGAGTGCCGGCGGTGGGGTGGTTCAAATAGCCTCGGCTATCACCTCATTATGTCCGGTCGTGATGGTCAAGTGGATTAAGGCGTCTTGTACATACCAGTTGCGTTGCTTCTGGGAGTATGGGTTCGAGTCACTTCTGGGGTGTGAGTTTTCAGTTGCATATTGTCCTGGGGACCATTCAGGCTTGTTCGCATTTGTGTTCCTCACGTGTGCCCCAAAGAATGAGGTGATTTGGTAAAATGCTATGCCCAAGATTACTATCCGAGTGCCGGCGGTGGGGTGGTTCAAATAGCCTCGGCTATCACCTCATTATGTCCGGTCGTGATGGTCAAGTGGATTAAGGCGTCTTGTACATACCAGTTGCGTTGCTTCTGGGAGTATGGGTTCGAGTCACTTCTGGGGTGTGAGTTTTCAGTTGCATATTGTCCTGGGGACCATTCAGGCTTGTTCGCATTTGTGTTCCTCACGTGTGCCCCAAAGAATGAGGTGATTTGGTAAAATGCTATGCCCAAGATTACTATCCGAGTGCCGGCGGTGGGGTGGTTCAAATAGCCTCGGCTATCACCTCATTATGTCCGGTCGTGATGGTCAAGTGGATTAAGGCGTCTTGTACATACCAGTTGCGTTGCTTCTGGGAGTATGGATTCGAGTCACTTCTGGGGTGTGAGTTTTCAGTTGCATATTGTCCTGGGGACCATTCAGGCTTGTTCGCATATATATATATATATATATATATATATATATATATATATATATATATATATATATATATATATATATATATATATATATATATATATATATATATGTGTGTGTGTGTATATCACGAAAATAAACACGTGATTAAGAATGTGACAATGTCAGACCACGGAGGAAAAATGAAACAGGAAATTTCCTTAAGTACTTTCGTATATTAAATACATCTTCAGAAGGTCATTTTACAGATCGAGTGATGGGTATAAATAGGCAGGAGAGAATGGTGAAGTAAGGTGAGGTACAATACTTGGACAACGCAGACGGTCATATATATATATATATATATATATATATATATATATATATATATATATATATATATATATATATATATATATATATATATATATATATATATATATATATATATATATATATATATATATATATATATATATATATATATATATATATATATATATATATATATGTGTGTGTGTGAATGTTTGTATGTATTGTGCAGCTTGTCAGCGACCTGATGTTTTAATAAGGTGATTCATGGTTGAATGTTCCGCTGATTCATGTTCACTGCGCTCTATAATTATTCTTGCTCTACAATGCACGTCACTCCTCAGTTATTCATGCGATATATAATTCATCACTCAGTATAATTGTTCTTTCATGAGGAATACAACATAATTTAAAGTCACGAGGTTTTATAGCTACTGTTATGTAAATCATCACTTTTATGAGCTCATCATTCTCAAAACTCATCATTACAACTCACTATGCACAAGAACTCATCACTCAGAAACTCTCCACTCAGCTGCTTATCACTCCCAGCTCATTACGCACTAAAACGCATCACTCAACAAATCATCACTCACAACAACTCATCCTTCTCAACAACTCAATGATCTATAATGATCATCAATCACAACAATAAACAAAAATTTCACCACTCACCAAAAATCATCACTTTTAAGAACTCATCGCTCAGAAGATCATTACTCAAGAACTCATCACTCAGCACCTTGTCACCCACAATTCATCACTAACTAGAACTCCTCATTCAAGAACTCATAATAACGCACAACAGCTCAACACTCACTAAACATTCATGCCTCACTAAAACTCATCCTTGTCAACAAGTCATCACTCACTAAACATTCATCACCACAGGTCATAACACAGCCACTCACGAGACCAGGTACACAGGCGTGACCTCTCCAGCCTTTGACACAGATTTATACGCTACACACAACCAAAAAAGTGCATTAAATTGCAGGATCAAATGGAATGTCAGGTCCACTGTGGCCAACGAGATTTGTTGCCGCTGTGATATCAACCCAATTCCCAATATTCAGCTGAATGAGCCGTCCCTACGCTCCACACGTAAGTAAAGTCGACCCTATTTAGTGAGACGGCCCAACGCTCAACGCGTGGTTAAAATCGATCCTATTTAGTGAGTCGGCCTTATGCTCCATACATGGGTAAATTCGACCTTATTTAGTGAGTCGGCCTTATGCTCCATACATGGGTAAATTCGACCTTATTTAGTGAGCCGGCCTTATGTTCCATACGTGGGTAAAGTTGCCCCTATTTAGTGAGCCGGCCTTATGCTCCACACGTAAGTAAAGTCGACCCTATTTAGTGAGCCGGCCTTATGTTCCATACGTGGGTAAATTCGACCTTATTTAGTGAGCGGGCCTTATGTTCCATACGTGGGTAAAGTTGACCCTATTTAGTGAGCGGGCCTTATGTTCCATACGTGGGTAAAGTTGACCCTATTTAGTGAGCGGGCCTTATGCTCCATGCGTGGGTAAAGTTGACCCTATTTAGTGAGCGGGCCTTATGCTCCATGCGTGGGTAAAGTCGACCCTATTTAGTGAGCCGGCCTTATGCTCCATGCGTGGGAAAAGTCGACCCTATTTAGTGAGCCGGCCTTATGCTCCATACGTGGGTAAAGTCGACCCTATTTAGTGAGCGGGCCTTATGCTTCATACGTGGGTAAAGTCGACCCTATTTAGTGAGCCTGCCTCACGGTCAACACGTGGTTAAAGTCAATCCTATTTAGTGAGCTGGCCTTACGCTCAACACGCGGTTAAAGTTGACCCTATTTAATGGGCCGGCCTTACGCTCAGCACGTGGTTAAAGTTGACCTTATTTAGTGAGTCGGCTTTACACTCAACACATGGTTAAAGTCGATCCTATTTAGAGAGCCGGCCTTACGCTCAACACATGATTAAAGTCGAGCCTATTCAGTGAGCCGGCCCTACGCTCAGCACGTGGTTAAAGTCGACCCTATTTAGTGAGTCGGCCTTACACTAAACACGTGGTTAAAGTCGACCCTATTTAGTGAGCCGGCCTTATGCTCCACACGTGGTTAAAGTCGACCCTACTTAGTGAGCCGGCCTTATGCTCCACACGTGGTTAAAGTCGACCCTATTTAGTGAGCCGGCCTTATGCTCCACACGTGGTTAAAGTCGACCCTACTTAGTGAGCCGGCCTTATGCTCCACACGTGGTTAAAGTCGACCCTACTTAGTGAGCCGGCCTTATGCTCCACACGTGGTTAAAGTCGACCCTACTTAGTGAGCCGACCCTACGCTCAACACGTGGTTAAAGTCGACACAATTTTTGTCAGCGCCACGAGGGCCAATACGAGGTCAGTCGTCCCACCGTAGTGAGCGAGCATGATCGTCACTGCAAGGTCACAGACGCCGGGAGTTATGACCTGGTCAATACATCATACCGCTCTCACAAACGCCGTATTTTGTAATTTAAATCTAATTTATTTAATCAGTTTAAAAAACATTCGTGTGTGTTGTGTGTTCCCCATGCGTATGTTTTCCTGTATGGGTCCCTAACACAAGCTAATTGGGTTACAACATGGTGGCAGCTACCTGGCTGGCTGATCTCGTAACAGCATTCTACACGAGACTATTACCCATTGCCTACGGCAATGGTCCTGATTCCCCCCATCTTTCTGTTTTAGAGCACTGAAGGCTGCTTCGAAAAAAGAGAGGTCCGATGGCCTCAGGGATGCAGGCAGCCAGGCACATGTTAGAGAATCTGGTCAGTTTTAACCAGAGGTGTTCTTTGCAGCATCTCCAAGGGCTGGAGGTAGCTCTACTGTTACCTGCTGGTGTCTTAGGCCTGTTAAGCTACCTGCTAGACCAAGTGCATAATACATGGAAACTTTATGTATTTCGGAAACTTCAACAGTTAACGATTTTGTTCAAATGCGGTTTTCTTGGGCATCATTTCTGCTGCCTGAAGCTTTGTCTCATTGGAGGGGTGAGGGAGGGAGGGAAGGGTTGAGAGGGTGGCTTACGTGCCTCAGGTGCGGTAATTAGCTGCACATTTCATTCTTGATCTGATGTATATGAACGAACAAGAGTAGGGAAGGAGAGAGAGAAAAATGAAATAATGAGAGGAACTATGTATTTTTGGTGGAGTGAATAAGAGAGTGGGTGGATTGTGGGTGGTGTGCATTGAGGGAGGGGGGTGGAGAGGGAGGGGGCGGATTGAGAGAGGGGGTGGATTGAGGGACGGATGGATGAGGAAGAGAATGGAATGAGTGAAGGTGTTGTGAAAATATAAAGGGATTGGTGAAGGAATGAGTTAGGGTTGGGTGGTAGGTGCAATCGGGAAATGGGTGGCAGGTTTAATGCAAAATAAATTTGTTGGAGAATATGATACGGAGTGTATGGAATAAGGACACCCCAAAGTACAACGAACGAGAAGACACAGTGCTGAAGGAATGAAGGAGAAGGATGGAGAACTAGGGAATGATGCGTGGGTGGGTAGACAAATAAAGAAAGCTGGGAAAAGGAAGAGTAGGTAATAGGTGGGCTAATAAGGGTAGAGGAGGGAGGGAAGTAGGAAACCACAACTAAAGAAATGAGGGCTCGAGTGAAATGGGAAATAGACGACAGGAATGATGGGTTTTAATGGGAATGAAAGAGTGCCTAATGATTGAAAGAGAGGAGATAGAGCAATGGAATGGGAGCATGATAGATGATGGAAACAGTACGCGGGGTTTCGAGAGAATGAGGGACGTGGTAGACTCACGCATCATAAATATAGATAAATGGATAATAAAGAGGTGAAGAAGAATAGGAGAACGAAGGAAGTGGAAAATGGAAATATGTCATTGGTGGATGGATGAACACAGCAGCAAAGGAAAGGAACTATAAGAGACAGAGGCGTGAGAGAGGAAAGGACAGACGGAGTGAATGCAGGAAATAAGGCTGAAATATGTTGAATGAAAGCTAGATTCGGGGTTGAGGGGACGTTACGGGTAGGTGAGCAATCTGTCCAAAATACATCGCAGTTTGATGTCAAATTTCCCACGGACAAAAATATGTACTATAAATCATATCTGCTCACAAATATTCGCGTTTTATATGCGTGGGTCACTCGGTTAGGTTAGTGTGTTTTAGTACACATTTTTCTGTCAGTTGTGATGAACAAGCTACACACTAGAAGATGAGGAGACGACGACGTTTCGGTCTGTCGTGGACCATTATCAAGTCCATTGTGGTGGGAGCGTGATTATTGTTGTTTTAGGTTCAGTTACTCGAAACCAAATGTGCATGTAGCTCGGGATATGGTGAGCCCGTAATGGGAGCGAGGGAGGCACGGGCATTAAGTAAGGCAAGAGAGAGAGAGGTGAGGAGCAAGTAAGAGGAGGTAATTCCTAGATGAAGGTAAGAACAAGAAAACGGTACGAATGGAATTGGTGTAATAATGGGGTGTAAGATGGGAGTAATGATGGGTGTAAGAATGGGAACGTAAGAATGGTAGTAAGAAAAAGAAAAAGAAAAAACGAAAAAGAGAGAGAAAAAGGGTGTAGGCTTAAGTCAGGTCACATTTGTAAGAAAGTTAAGAGCATCAGAGTAGGTACTGTGAAAGTGAAGGTCAACAACAACAAAGCCAGGACTCGGGTTCATGTTGTGTAGGTTGTGTATCAGAGCCGATTATACAAGACGGCGTCTCTGAAGAGTAGAGGCAGGAAACATTTTTCAGAAGACCAATCAATAGGTTGATTAGAATCCCTAAAATGACAGAAGAGGGATGACATGACAGAAGACCAATCAATAAGGATTATAATCATCCTATTGATTGGTCTTCTTCTAAAGAAGCACGGAGACGTACATTATGACGTTGATCCATCTAATGCAGTTATTGAAAACAAGCCAATTAAAGAGATTACTTCAGATTTAGAAGAATTAGTACATGACCAAAGACCTGAAAGTTGCAGTATTAAAAGCTACGACAACTTATTTAATAACAGGTATATAAATGGTCGCCACCAAACAATGTGGTCACCAAGGAACAGCCAACTACATCACCAAAGAATGTAATGTAGTCATTGCGGTCACTCGCCTTGGCTAGAGGCACATCTGGCAAGTTAGTGAGACTGAGCGCCTACCACATTATTCACCTTGTGAATTCTATGAACTACCGTTTAGGCATTCATTTGAACACTACTGTATTGAATGAGAATCGTAAAAGATCTTAGACCTTCTGGTCTATTCTACAATCAATTATGCAACTATTTCGTATAACCTGATATATTGAAAGATATCCAGAGCATTTATCTATATTTGCTTGTCCATATTAAAGAAAGATATTTTTTTGTTTTAGCTGCATCTCTTATAAACCCAGCCGTGCCTTGTGTGGTTGCCTTTCAAATTCGTATATTGAAACATGTACAATATCTGATATAGTACATACCCAACGAAATATTTATTTTCAAATCTATAATTTGGATCTTATGTCTTGTGTATGATCGTCTGGTCTGTGTGGCAGTCAATATAAGTAACTTTATCACTGTAATAAGACCTAATTGAATTACTCTGATTAGGCAAAATTGTGTGTGAACTTTGTCAATAAGGATGTTAATAATAATAATTGACCATTATCCATTGGCTCCCAACCCTCTTTGACTTTTACGTCATATCTACTCTTGAATCCATTAGACAGTTGGCTTAAACTGCCTCGTTTTACATCTAATTTTCATAACATTTCTTACACTGAAAAGCGGCTTTCTTGAATTTCTTTAGATTGTCTAATTTTTTAGTTTCTCCCCCATGTCCTCTCGTCTTACTCTTGTGCATCCTAATAATTTCGTTTCTATCCACTTGGTCAATGGCTATAAGAATCTTATAAGTTATACGGCGAACTATATCGCTATATATTCGATATATAAGGATATATATCGAACTCGAAGGCGTGAAATGAAAATCATGAGCGCTGTGTATTCACCTAGTTGTGCTTGCAGGGGGTTGAGCTCCGCTTTTTCAGCCCGCCTCTCAATTGTCAATCAACTGATTTTTTTCACACACAAACACACACCCAGCAAGCAGCTCTTAGTAGCTGTTTAACTCCTAGGTACCTATTTACTGCCTATCAGGGGTGGAAAAAAACTCTGCCCATTTGTTTCTGCCATCGCCGGGGATCAAACCCGGACCCTAGGATTACGAGTCCAGAGCGCTATCTACTCAGCTACAGCAGACTCCCCCCATGTCATGTGTTTTCACCTATTTGCATTCACCTAGTGGTGCTTGCGGGGGTTCAGCTCAGCTCTTTTTGCCCGCCTCTCAACTGTTAATCAATCAACTGATTTTTTCACACACACACACACACACACACACACACACACACACACACACACACACACACACACACACACACACACACACACACACACACACACACACACACACACACACACACACACACACACACACACACACACACACACACACACACACACACACACACACACACACACACACACTGTACATCAGTTGATTGACGGTTGAGAGGCGGGACCAAAGAGTCAAAGATCAACCCCAGCAAGCACAACTAGGTGAGCACACACACACACGCACAGGAAGCAGCCCGTAACATCTGTCTAACTCTCGGGTACCTATTTACTGCTAGGTAACAGGGGCATCAGGGTGAAAGAAACTCTGCCCATTTGTTTTCAGCCTCCACCGCGGGTCGACCCAGGAACCTCAGGACTACGAATCCGAAGCGCTGTCCATTCAGGCCCCAGGCCCCTCAGCTGTGTTGTACTCACCTAGTTGTGCTTGCGGGGGTTGAGCTCTGGCTCTTTGGTCCCGTCTCTCAACTGTCAATCAACTGGTGAGTGAGTGTGTGTGCTCACCTAACTGTACTCACCTAATTGTGCTTGCGGGGGTTGAGCTCTGGCTCTTTGGTCCCGCCTCTCAACCGTCAATCAACAGGTGTACAACAGCTGTGTGTGTGTATGTGTGTGTGTGTATCTATCTGTACTGTTACTTACGTAACAGTGATTAAGAGAAGTGAGGTCAAACTCTTCATGGCTTGGTGAACAAGCCTTGATGAACCTTTCCCATTATAATGCATCCTTCCCTGCCGTTAAATTCTTCGTCGAATCTGGCCTTAACGTTATGAATGGAGGTGACTTCTAAAACTTCTTCTTTTAGTGCCTTCAAAATGTTGGTCATCGCACTGGGCAAATCTCCGTCTAATGTGCGTTTCCAGCGTCCACCTTTACCCGCTCGTACTTTTTTATTTCAGTTCAAAGAGCCTGTTCTTGTATTCTTTGTCCCTGACTCTAGGTATCTTGTATGTTGTGATCTGTGTCTCTCCTCCACAGTTGAGGAATTTTGTTCAATTAAACTATCTTGGTAGCTTAATTCTCTTAGCTCTGGCACTCTTCTTGTCGCTACCCTCTCTACTCTCCAGTGTTTATTTTGTGCTTCACAAGGTGCGGACTCCTCACCGGTGTTTCATATCCCCGTGCTGGTCTGACGTTGGGTAGATCACCTTGAAGAAGTTATTATGATATATTTATGCACTATCAAATAATAACAAAACTGCATTAGAAAACCTTCACGGATACATTTGTGAAAATATTTTGCATTTTACTTGTTATAACGGGTATTAGTGTTGATATATAACCGTGTTTAATATATAAGAAGAGATATATAATTTATCTTTAAAGTTTTGTGAACATAATGACATTACCTATTCAGCAGAAAACCATGATGTAAATTATTTCTACGAGCGACACATTGATTGAGGCAGTAAACAACTGGAAGATAACTTGTGTATAGTGTATTAGACGGAAAAAATACTGAATAAGATAAACAAAAAACATTATATTCATTTTCAAAAATAGTAAGTGGTGGAGTGTTAGATCTGAATTAATCCAACAGGGAGATGAGCAATACATACACTCCTGCGATCAACATTTTAGCAAGTATTCGAAAACAATCTTGGATTTGAAAACATAATTTATATAGAATTCTCTCAGGTTTACCCATTGTACATTGAGATTTGTAAACAAACTCCAGCATACTGAGGCATAGTGAGCTCGGGCGGTTCTTAGTGATGCAACTAGACCTTTGCACCTGAAACGATCGTTAATGAATGCTGAGGAGATTGAGATATAGTTGGGAGCATCAACTATTCATCATGGATCCCGCCAGCATCCTCCAGATCATCACCAACAGCACCTGGATGGGTGAGTCCACCTTCATTTTTCTTGTACTCCTCCCTTAAACTAGTTCTTCTAGTCCTCCTCCTCCTCTTCGTCTTACCTTTTCCCTTCCTCATCTTCGTTCTCCTCCTACTCTTGCTCCTCCTCCTTTTGTTTCTCTTCCTCATCTGGTACTACAGCTTCCCCCCACCCTCCTCCTCCTCCTCCTCTTCTCCATCCTCTCCCACTACGGGCATTACCCCTTCCCATTCTTATCCCTCTTCCACCGCTTTCGGCACTACATTCTCCTCCTTCTCTTCTTACTACTACTACTCCTACACTTCATGCACTAGTGCTCCTTACGCCGTTTCATACGTGTCTAATAATTCCACATCCTGGTGCCTTGTGCCAACCTGTCTGCCTGCTATTCCAGCTAACATTATTTTTAATACATAATCTCGACTGTTTAGCAGCGTAGCTTATGTTAACCTTTGTCTCCGGGATCTTTATGTCCCTGGCACAGTGTTGCCTTTCACCTTAAACGTGGCTCTTAACCTGGTCGCAACACCCTTGCTCTTTTGTTTAGCTGCTAACGCTTGTCCTGCTTATAAATTATCATCGCTAGAGCTCATGTTTTGTTGCCTGTTGACATATAGAGAAACTGTAATAAAGGTCATGAATATATATATAAGGTATAGGGGTGGTAGAAGAAGAAAATATTTAAGTGCTCAGTGAGAATCCTCAAGGTCTTCTCCGAATACTCTATATTTTCTTCTCCAAGGCTATGGGTCCCTACAATTGCATCTAAGGTGGTACCCTCACATTCACACACACACACACAGTCTTGGGTCTGCCTTGATAGGGAGCAGACATATAGGGGCAACGGTCCGCGTATACAGAGGGATCAATAGGGTCAAATGAGCGGGTGTACTGTGCAGTGGGAATCTGGACTATAAATCGAACAGTAGCATTGCAATGCAACACATTGATCAAATCTCGTGGTGAATTATCTAAGTGAATTTAGAGAAGATAGCTAGTGAAGATCGATTCCTTGAGGCAGCATCAGTTGCACCAACCGGGACCCACGTGGAGACCTGAAAACCACACAGGATAACCGACGGCCCGCCTTGTATTCACCTAGAGTGCTTGCGGGGGGCTGGCTAGTGTCTCTCTGTAAGTCTTCAACAGTGTGCAAGGTTTATATAATATCATATCATAAACACTAATGAATTCCATTCAATAATACAATCGTAAGTCATAGTCAGGTAACAAGGACAACAACTGTGAGCTCACTGGGAACCCGCTAATCCTCCCCCGGTGTAATCTGAAGCCAACGCCTCACCCCACCCACCAGTGTGGGCTCACTGGGCACCCACCAGCAACCACAAGCACGCAAGTACACACACACGCACACACTCCCGAGGCATTACTCCCCCCCCCCTCCTCACTTCCTCTGTAGCATACCAGATATTCCCCCCCTACCCCCAAAACCCTCCCACACAGAGGCACCCCCTCCTTCTCCCTCGCCCTCTACCACCACCTGACCTGAAGTGACCATCTTCGCCACTCTCACCCTACTCTCCCACCCTCTCTCTCTCTCTCTCTCTCTCTCTCTCTCTCTCTCTCTCTCTCTCTCTCTCTCTCTCTCTCTCTCTCTCTCTCTCTCTCTCTCTCTCTCTCTCTCTCTCTCTCTCTCTCTCTCTCCCCACATGCCCTCCTCCTGACAAATCCTATCACAGCATAACAGGATCAGGGGTAAGCATGATGGCCAGAGGAAACAGGGAAATAGGGAAAAGTCAAGGTGATGAAATGAAGGAAATGTTCACCCAGTTTTTGGAGGATATCAAGAGTGAGATGCAGGAAATGAAGAATGAAATAAGTAACCTAAAAAGAGAGCTGACAGCAGCAAAAGAGGAGATTAGAATCCTCAAAAAGAACAATGTTGATGCTGAGACTCAGATAATCATCCAAGGGGGAAGGTGGACATAGTATACTGGAAGAGAATGCCACTATAAAAGCAACATTTGCAGAAATGCTAAAAAAAATAACACTGAAGTAATGTCCACAACGATGGAGGTGGCCATGAAAGCAGACACCTCACAGGAAGTGGCACGCTCCACTAGCCAGCTGCTGGAAAGAAAAAGATCAGTGGCAGATCAGGGAAAGGTCAAGGTGATGAAATGAAGGAAATGTTCACCCAGTTTTTGGAGGATATCAAGAGTGAGATGCAGGAAATGAAGAATGAAATAAGTAACCTAAAAATAAAGGCTACAGCAGCAAAAGATGAGATTAGAATCCTCAAAAAGAACAATGTTGATGCTGAGACTCAGATAATCATCCAAGGGGGAAGGTGGACACCTCACAGAAAGTGGCACGCTCCACTAGCCAGCTGCTGGAAAGAAAAAGATCAGTGGTAGCTGTGGGTATTAAAGAGCAGGAAGGCTCCAACAGGACGGAGTGGAATGAAAAGGACAATGCAGCAGTGAATGAAATACTGAAGGTACTAGAGATGGAAGGGGCCGAGCATAGAATTGAGAAGGTTTTCAGGCTAGGCTGGTACAACAAAGACCGAGACCGTGTGCTAAAGATAGTGTTTACAAACGATAACACAAAGGAGATGATTCTAACAAGGAAAAGCCACCTGCAACATGTGGGAGAATTAAAAAAAAGTATTCCTCCAGAGGGACATGACGAGGGAGGAGAGAGCCATGCTGGCAGAAGCAAGGAAGAAGCGCAGGGCGAGAGGGGAAAACCAGGAACTCACAGCTCCCAACACATCATGCCCAGAGGTGAGGGGGGGAACCCACAACCAGCTACCCAGTAACACCAGAGGAGAGGGCAACCACACCACCCTCCTCTGCATAGAAAACCATCCTACCCCAACTCAAATGCTCAGCCAAATCTCCCTCCCCCTCACACCCCTTCCCACCCTGATAACCCTCCCCTCCTCCTACCATGTCCCCCCTACCCCCTTTTCCTTCCCGTCCTCCCTCCCTCTTCATCCCATACCCTCCCTGTCTCCCCCTTCACTTGACCCCCATCCCTCACCCCAGTATCCTCTGAGACCCTGTTATCCACCTCACAAATCTTCACACCCATGGAACAGCTTCTCCCACCAGCAGAACACTTACCAAGGAGGCGATTTGAGAAGTGACAGAAGAAAGTGAGCCTCAGGGTAATGTACACTAACATAGATGGACTTACAAATAAAGCAAATGAGCTTGGAGAATGGGTACTAGAGGAAAACCCAGACATAATAGCACTCACAGAAACAAAGCTAGCGCAAACCATAACAAATGCAGTGTTCCCACAGGAATATTATGTTATGAGGAAAGAGAGAGAAGGAAGAGGCGGTGGTGGTGTAGCTCTGCTGGTAAGAAAGAACTGAGACTTTGAGGAGATGGTTATTCACGGCTGTGAGGGTTTCAGTGACTACATAGCAGGTACCATAACAACTGGAGGACCAAATATTATAGTCGAAGTCATATATAATCCACCACCAAATGACAGAAGATCCAGACAGGAATATGATAGAAACAACATGGCCACCATTAACATAATAGACAGAGCAGCTTCTGTTGCCAGCAGGAATGCTACTAATCATGAGAGACTTCAACCACAGGAAAATAGACTGGGAGAACAAAAAAATGGAGAGCTAAGCTGCTGGACGTGGCAACAAGACACTTTCTAGGCCAGCAAATCAAGGAACCAGCAAGAATGAGAAGGTAAGATGAACCAGCAATGCTCGATCTGATATTTACCCTAAATGAATAGGATATAAGGGAAGTTAAGATGGAAGCACCCTTGGGAATGAGTGATCAGAGTGTATTGAACTTTGAGTACCTGGTAGAGCTTGGAATTATCTCCCCCCAAAAAAGAACTAGGAAACAAAAGGCTGGTATATCGAAAGGGGAATTATGAGGATATGAGAAGTTTCCTAAGGGAAATACCTTGGGACGCAGACCACAGAGCTAAGTCTGTACAAGATATGATGACTATGTCACCAAAAAGTGTCAGGAGGCAGTAAATAGGTTTATCCTGGCCCAACGAGAAAAATCCGAGAAGCAAAAAAAGAATCCATGGTATAATAGGGCATGTATGGAAGCAAAGGTACTGAACAAAATGGCATGGAGGAACTTCCGAAATAACAGAACACCAGTAAGCAGAGAGAGATACCAGAGAACCAGAAATGAGTATGTTAGAGTGAGAAGAGAAGCAGAGAAAAATAAGAAAATGATATAGCAAACAAAGCCAAGACCGAACCAAAGCTACTACACAGTCACATCAGTAGGAAAACAACAGGTAATGAAACTTAGAACAGAACAGGCGAGGACAGGTACACAGAGAATGACAAAGAGGTGTGTGAAGAACTCAACAAGAAGTTCCAGGAGGTCTTCACGATAGAACAAGATGAGGTCACTGTGCTAGGAGAAAGGGAAGTAAACGAGGAGGCCTTGGAAGGGTTCAAAATTACGAGTGAGGAGGTCAAGAGACACTTGCTGGATCTGGATGTTAGAAAGGCTGTTGTTTCAGACGGGATCTCACCATAGGTACTGAAAAAGTGTGCAGCGGCACTTTGCTTACCACTCTCCATAGTGTATAGTAGGTCACTGGAGACGGGAGACCTACCAGAAATATGGAAGATGGCGAATGTTGTCCCAATATACAAAAAGATCGACAGGCAAGAGGCACTGAACTACAGGCCAGTGTTCTTGACTTGTATACCATGCAAGGTGATGGAGAAGATCGTGAGAAGAAACCTAGTAAGACATCTGGAGAGAAGGGACTTCGTGACAAATCGCCAACATAGATTTAGGGAGGGTAAATCTTGCCTGACTGGCTTAAAAGAATTCTACGACCAGGTGACAAAGATTAAGCAAGAAAGAGAGGGCTGGGCGGACTGCATTTTCTTCGATTGTCGGAAAACCTTTGACACAGTACCGCATAAGAGGCTGGTACATAAACTGGAAAGACAGGCAGGTGTAGCTGGTAAGGTGCTCCAGTGGATAAGTGAGTACATAAGCAATAGGAAGCAGAGAGTTACAGTAAGGGGTGAGACCTCAGATTGACGTGAAGTCACCAGTGGAGTCCCACAGGGCGCTGTACTCGGTCCTATAGTGTTTCTGATATATGTAAATGATCTCCCGGAGGGTATTGATTCATTGCTCTCAATGTTTGCTGACGATGCGAAAATTATGAGAAAGATTAAGACAGAGGAGGATTGTTTAAGTCTTCAAGAAGAGCTAGATAAACTAAGGCAACAAATGGTTGTCAGAGTTTACCCGAAGCACATGTAATGTAATGAAGATAGGCGAAGAGAGCAGGACCTCAGGATATCTGGCAGGAGGCCAGATACTAGGTATCATATGGGAGATGAAATTCTTCAAGAGTCAGAGAGAGAAAAACACTTGGGGGTTGTTATCACACCAGACCTGTCCCCTGCAGCCCATATCAAGAGGATAACATCAGCAGCATATGCCAGGCTGGCCAACATAAGAACGGCATTCAGAAACTTGTGTAAGGAATCATTTAGAATTTTGTATATCACATATGTCAGGCCAAGCCTGGAGTATGCAGCCCCAGCATGCAGTCTATATCTAGTCAAGGATAAGACTAAACTGGAAAAGGTTCAAAGGTTTTCCACCAGAGTAGTATCCTAGCTGAGAGGTATGAGCTACGAGGAGAGACTACGGGAATTAAACCTCACTTCGCTGGAAGACAGAAGAGTTAGGGGGGGACATGATCACCACATTCAAGATTCTGAAGGGAATTTATAGGGTAGATAAAGACAGGCTTTTTAACACAAGGGGCACATGCACAAGGGAACACAGGTGGAAACTGAGTGCCCAAATGAGCCACAGGGATATTAGAGAGAACTTTTTTAGTGTCAGAGTGGTTGACTAATGGAATGCATTAGGAAGTGATGTGGTGAAGGCTGACTCTATACACAATTTCATATGTAGATATGATAGAGCCCAATAGGCTCAGGAACCTGTACACCTGTTGATTGAAGGTTGAGAGGCGGGACCAAAGAGCCAGAGCTCAACCCCCGCAAGCACAATTATGTTAGTGTACACATACATATAACTGAAAACTCCACACCCCCAGAAGGATTCGAACCCAGGAGCACTATGTACCATGGCGTATGTTGGAAATTTCCAACACTGATACATTATTATTGTATCATAATACATCACTATTGTATGCTAAGTACAGTAACTATTAACTCTACTAACTGTAGTGCTATCATAAATTAATATTTCTTTATCTGACCATTTATTACTGAAATTCTCATGACATCGAGAGGCAGGATTGCGTCAGATAATGTCTATCTAAACATATTTATTACCAATATGTTAGAGAATTGAATATGGTTCTCTAATTTTATCAGTAATCCTTACGATAAATAACTACGGATAATATAACTCCTAATGATCCAACAACCGAGAGTTATTAACTAAGATTATCAATAAATATCAGTTTTATCTGTTACATACGAACGCTATGGAGGAAATAGAAATTCTCTCCATATCTCGATTAACACCATTTAACGAGAATATAGATATTATTTAATTCCCTACAATTGTAACCATGTTCTCATTAACGCATTACGTAAAGTTATTACGCGAAAAGAATCTTCTATCTGTTATTAAATTCTATTGCGAATGCGTGAGGAGGGTTGAGGGAAGGCGGCGTGGAGACGCCACTTGCGCTTGGACTGGAGAGCGTGACGACATCAAAGTACAACGTGCGTCCAGGGAGAGTCGAATTTCCATCAATTCTACGATAGGCCCTTGCAGTTAATCGGCCTAGGAGCGTGCAATTGTTCCAGTAGTAACTAAGGATTGCTTCGGTGGACAACCAGCAGGTTAAGTGCTCTAGTATTATTTATATTATGAGATCTCGGTATAATTTTTACTGTGCACTGTCCATCGTTACGCCGCATGACCTCCCCAAACAAGAACGTCGACAAGGAATTAATTCTATTCCTTCTATTGAATAGTGATGACACAGGATATTTGGTGTAAACAATTGGTACATTTAAATGGAATTTCAGCTTGTGTTGAAAGCGGCCGTGGTCCTCTCACTTTCCCACGCCACACTCGGGCACACGTGTTACAGCAAGTACCAGACGACGCCATCACACCTCTACCTCTCCGTTCACTATCACAGCTAAGCAGCTGAATCCTTTTCTAGATATTTTCTTTCATTAAGTGACGTTGATAATTAATCACCAGTCAAGAATATTTCGTTTATATGATTTGAGACGTCTAGTACAATTTGATAGCCTCATGAAATTTAAATGAGAATGATTTATTTAACCATCATATAATATTCTTGTTACTAACCAATTTATTTAATGTTTATTTGTATATACCTTAGTAAGAGTTACTAATTTTATTCGAGGAAGAACCAGCCTCGATGAAGCGTACTGGGAGTATTGTACTTCTGTTATTAACCCCCCATTTTGTGAAGGAGGGAAAGTTTATTTTCAAACATTAATTTAATATACAGTCCATTAAGATTTGAAGAATAACTCTTAATAGTTCCATTATCCATAGGCACTGGCCTTTCAGTCCTTATCTACGATTCCTTTATCTGTTTCCCTTTTCAGTAAAAATAGGGTGGTCCTTCGATTAATTTAAATTAATCTATTAATTAAACATCAATCAATAAATACGGAGTAAGCTTTCTTCCCAACAGCGTACCTGGTTCCTTAACCTCTCGACCACCATGTCTGTACAAGTCATTAGTAACCGAGGCTATATCCCAAACGACCCGTTAGCAATTGGTGGTAAGCTTGGGCATAGATATTTCATCGAATCACCTCACTTTGTTGGGCCACGTGAGCAACAAAAATGCGAACAAGCTTCAATGGTCCCCAAGCCAATATGCAACTGAAAACTCAACACCCCAGAAGGATTCGAACCCAGAAAGCCAGGAATACTATGCACCATGGCGTACCTGGTTCCTTAACCACTCGACCACCGTGACTATTCAAAAGTCATTTGTAGCCGAGGCTATATCCCCAACGACCCGGACCATGTACGCAATGGTGCATAGTGCTCCTTGCTGTCTGGGTTCGAATCCTTCTGGGGTGAGGAGTTTTCAGTTGCATATTGGCTTGGGGACCATTCAAACCTTGTTCGCATATTATATATATATATATATATATATATATATATATATATATATATATATATATATATATATATATATATATATATATATATATATATATATATATATATATATATATATATATATATATATATATATATATATATATATATATATATATATATATATATATATATATATATATATATATATATATATATATATATATATACGCCACCCACTCACCCAATGTCTACGCCACCCACTCACCCAATGTATACCCACATATTGTGTAGTGGGTGTATACCCACACTTCGTATAGAGGTGGTATATGTATTACCACTCATCTGAGTAGTAAGAGCCACGGCCAGCTGATCATCCCCCCAGCCTCCAACCGCTGCCCACCCTCCAGTCTCCACCCGCCGTCCACCCTCCCGCCCAGCGCCCGCCCAACGCCCGCCCATGTCGCAGCTCTCAACAGACAGCCAGGCTTCTCCAAGCCAAGATGAGCCATCAAGCAGGGGTAGACACGGTAGATGTCAGACGTGTGACAGGGTATGCTATATCCGGTTGAGGGACGATAATGTGCGCCTTCATTACCACAACAGAGCCAGGTGTTTGGGTTCTGGGCGCCCTCCCAGGGAGAACACCAGTCAACAGCCCACACCGCCCGTAAGGGAAAACACCTCTCAGACCTTCATTCCCACAGAAAACTTATTAGAAGCTATCAAAGCAACAACAGCCAGAACCTTGCAACACATCCCTAAAGCAGCCCGCCCCCATGCAGCAGCCAAATTATCTGCCCTCCTGAGAAAGGTCAACGACTCTCCTGGAACGACCCAAGCATGGCACAACCTCCTACTGTTTGGCAACATATGTTTAGCCACCCCTGCAAGGAGAGACAAAACCTTAGCTGCCTCAGTCATCAAAGTTATAAATTATTTTCCCAGGGAGGACAACCAGGTGCGCCTTCCCACTCGCGCGAGAAACACCCACGGCAGGAAGAGCAACAGTGCCATATCCGAGACATCAAAAATCAGAACATCAGTCACCAAGAAAATAGAAGAAGGAAACACTATTGGCGCAATACGAGTCATCACCAGTGAGGACTCAATTGCCGACAGAGATGCCGCAACAGCTCAAGCCCTAAGGGAGAAACACCCACCCAGGGCTCCGCGTGAGGACGACATTGTACAAGTGGGGGCTACCGGAGCAGAACCTCTCTGGGTGGCTGAATCTGTGGTCCATAAAGCAGCCATGTCCTTCCCAACAGGATCAGCAGGTGAGTTCACAGGACTAAAACCCAACCACCTCAAGCAAATGCTCAACCCTGCACTGGGTGACATTGCAAAGAACCTCTTGGTGGAACTAACCAGATTCACCAACACATGTCTAGCTGGCAACATACCAGCGACCATAAGACCTATCTTTTTTGGAGCATCTCTCTGTGCTCTAAAGAAAAAGGATGGAGGGATCAGGCCAATAGCTGTGGGCAATTCTCTCCGGCGTCTCGTCGCAAAGGCAGCTGCAAGAACAGTTAGTGATGCAGCGGCCAACATGCTGAAGCCAAAACAGCTCGGGTTCGGCATTCCACAAGGGTGTGAGGCGGCAGCCCATGCAGCTCTAGCCTTCATCGCCAACATCACAGACGAAAAGGCCCTTATCAAGCTAGATTTAAAAAATCCCTTCAATTTGGTGCGGAGGGATGCTGCACTCCGTGCGGTTCATAGTCATTTCCCTTCCCTCTGCCCTTTTGTACATTCATGCTACAGTATGGATCTTAAGCTACTTTTTGGCGAACATGAAATTGACTCGCGAGAAGGCGCCCAACAGGGTGACCCCCTCGCTCCTCTCCTTTTCTGCTTAGTCATCAAACAAGTCACAGAGGTCCTGTCCAGCGAGCTTAACATCTGGTTCTTGAATGATGGTACCCTAGCTGGTTCCCAAGACTCCCTCATGGAGGACATCAGAAAAATCGAGGAGCAAGGTGCAGTTTTAGGCCTCACCCTGAACCCTTCTAAATGTGAAATAATATGTTCCAACCAGGGCATCGTAGAGAGAATAAAGGGTCTTCTGCCAAATATCCATAAAACTAAACCTGAAGACAGCACACTCCTAGGAGCTCCCCTGGGGTTGAAAGCCATCGATGAGGTCCTTGATAAGAAAATCGCCGACCTTAAGAGGATGGATGGGAGGATTGAGGATATTGATGCTCATGATGCACTCTACCTCATCACCAGATGTCTGTCCCTCCCCAGGTTAACCTACTTTCTGAGGTGTTCACCATCTTACAGCAGCCAAAAACTAAGTGAGTATGACCGGTTACTGAAATCAATGCTAGAAAAAGCCCTTAACCTCTCTCTTGATGACCTACAGTGGAAACAAGCCTCTCTTCCCGTAAGACTTGGGGGCCTCGGAGTTCGAACAGCAACGCAAATCGCTGTTCCAGCCTTCCTGTCCTCCTTATTAGCATCCGACGACCTTGTGAAGGAAATTCTACCTGCCCACTTACATCAGCTGGCAGGTGTACATGATCCCAATTTTACACGCTGTGCCACAGAGTGGGCCTCTCGTGCAGGCCCATCACCTCAACCACTATCCCCAAAAGCCCACAAGCAATCCAGCTGGGATGGCCCCATTGTAGACCAAGTTGCTGCAGAGTGCCTGGGTGCTGCAACAACACAACACGACATTGCTCGCCTCACTGCAGTAGCAGCCCCACATGTAGGGGATTTCCTGTTAGCAACCCCAATGTCGGCAACTGGCACGCGTCTCACACCACACACCCTCCGAATTGCTGTGGCCCTTCGCCTTGCTGTCCCAATCCACACCAGATATAGATGTATTTGCGGCGAGGTGGTGGCTGACAGGTACGGCCACCATGGCCTACTCTGCCAAAGCACAGGGGGATGGCACTCGAGGCACAGTGAAGTTAACGACATCATCAAGAGGAGCCTCACCACAGCTGGATGCCCAGCTGAAAGAGAGCCCCGTTACCTAACGCCCCGTAGCTCTGATGCTCTTATTGGTCGCCCGGATGGTATCACAGTGAACCCCTGGAAGAATGGCAAGCAGTTGGTATGGGACTACACGTTCGTATCAACCCTGGCTAACACCTACATTAACCTCAGTGTTGCACAACCAGGTGGCGCTGCCACCCACAGGGAAGCAGCCAAATCCCGTATGTATAGAGAACTGGATCACCACTACAATTTTGTCCCCATTGCTTCTGAGACACTCGGCGCCTGGGGTAAAAGTACTACCAGTTTTTTGAAGGAACTGAGTTCTAGGCTCATTGAAACAACAAGGGACCCTAGAGCTGCCAGTTGTCTTTTCCAGCGCCTCAGCGTGGCGATACAGAGGGGAAATGCGCACTGCATCCAGGGTTGATGCAGTGCGCATCAACGCCATCTGAGGAGCTGGAGGCCCACATACCCACCACAGCCCGGTTGGTCCGGCACTCCTTGGAGGAATAAATCTAGTTTCCTCTTGAAAATGTCCACGGTTGTTCCGGCAATTTTTCTTATGCTTGCTGGGAGGACGTTGAACAACCGCGGACCTCTGATGTTTATACAGTGTTCTCTGATTGTGCCTATGGCACCTCTGCTCTTCATTGGTTCTATTCTACATTTTCTTCCATGTCGTTCACTCCAGTACGTTGTTATTTTACTGTGTAGATTTGGTACTTGGCCCTCCAGTATCTTCCAGGTGTATATTATTTGATATCTCTCTTGTCTTCTTTCTAGTGAGTACATTTGGAGGGCTTTGAGACGATCCCAATAATTTAGGTGCTTTATTGCGTCTATGCGTGCCGTATATGTTCTCTGTATTCCCTCTATTTCAGCAATCTCTCCTGCTTTGAAGGGGGAAATGAGTACTGAGCAGTACTCAAGACGGGACAACACAAGTGCCTTGAAGAGTACAACCATTGTGATGGGATCCCTGGATTTGAAAGTTCTCGTAATCCATCCTATCATTTTTCTGGCTGTCGCAATATTTGCTTGGTTATGCTCCTTAAACGTTAGGTCGTCAGACATTATTATTCCCAAATCCTTTACATGCTGTTTTCCTACTATGGGTACATTTGATTGTGTTTTGTACTCTGTATTATGTTTAAGGTCCTCATTTTTACCGTACCTGAGTACCTGGAATTTATCACTGTTAAACATGATGTTATTTTCTGATGCCCAGTCGAAAACTTTATTAATATCAGCTTGAAGTTTTTCAGTGTCCTCAGCCGAGGTAATTTTCATACTGATTTTTGTGTCATCTGCAAAGGATGATACGAAGCTGTGACTTGTATTTTTGTCTATATCTGATATGAGAATAAGGAAAAGCAGTGGTGCAAGGACTGTACCCTGAGGTACAGAGCTTTTCACTGCACTTGGACTAGATTTTATATGGTTGACAGTTACTCGCTGAGTCCTGTTTGACAGAAAACTGAGTATCCAGCGTCCTACTTTACCGGTTATTCCCATTGACTTCATTTTGTGTGCTATCACGCCATGGTCACATTTATCGAAGGCCTTTGCGAAGTCCGTGTATATCACATCAGCATTCTGTTTCTCTTCTAATGCCTCAGTGACTTTGTCGTAGTGCTCAAGTAGCTGTGAGAGGCACGATCTTCCCGCTCGAAATCCATGTTGGCCTGGGTTATGAAGGTCATTGGTCTCCATGAAATTGGTGACCTGACTCCTAATCACTCTCTCAAATACTTTTATGATGTGCGATGTTAGTGCAACTGGTCTATAATTTTTTGCCAATGCTTTGCTCCCTCCCTTGTGTAGAGGGGCTATGTCTGCTACTTTAAGTGCATCTGGTATCTCCCCCGTGTCCAAGCTCTTCCTCCACACTATACTGAGTGCCTGTGCTACCGGCACTTTGCATTTCTTTAAACATATTGAATTCCATGAGTCTGGACCTGGGGCCGAGTGCATGGGCATGTTTTCAATTTCTTTTTCAAAATTTAGTGCGCTCGTGTTTATATCAGTTATATTTACCGGGGTTTGAATATCCCGCATAAAGAAATTGTCTGGATCTTCCACCTTCATGTTGTTTATTGGAGTGCTAAACATGTCCTCATACTGCTTTTTTAGGATTTCACTAATTTCTTTGTCATCCTCCGTGTATGAACCTTCACTTGTACGAATAGGTCCAATACTGGCAGTGGTTTTTGCTTTTTGAGCTGAGCTGAGCTGAGCTGAGAGGTATGAGCAACGAGGAGAGACTACGTGAATTAAACCTCACTTCGCTGGAAGACAGAAGAGTTAGGTGGGACATGATCACCACATTCAAGATTCTGAAGGGAATTCATAGGGTAGATAAAGACAGGCTTTTTAACACAAGGGGCACACGCACTAGGGGACACAGGTGGAAACTGAGTGCCCAATTGAGCCACAGGGATATTAGAGATAACTTTTTTCGTGTCAGAGTGGTTGACAAATGGAATGCATTAGGAAGTGATGTGGTGGAGGCTGACTCCATACACAATTTCATGTGTAGATATGATACAGCCCAATAGGCTCAGGAACCTGTACACCTGTTGATTGACGGTTGAGAGGCGGGACCAAAGAGCCAGAGCTGAACCCCGCAAGCACAATTAGGTGAGTACACACATACACACTCGACGAAATTGTAGGAACGACTCGTAGATGTGGTCGGAAACTGGTCCAAATTCCTCAAAGGCGGGTGCACAGGGAACCGCAAATGTCTCATTCGTAGCATCGTTCACAATGTCAACCAGATCCCTTTCATGTTGCTTTCCAACCTTGCTCTGTGGTGATGGACGCGCACACACACACCACCTGCCTCCTACTCACCTTCTCTCACACACACCGCCAGTTGAGAGGCGGGACCAAAGAGCCAGAGTTCAACCCCCGCAAGCAAAACTTGGTGAGCACCCACCTTACCTTGAGGTGCTTCGGGGGGCTTAGCGTCCCCGCGGCCCGGTCGTCGACCAGGCCTCCTGGTTGCCGGACTGATCAACCAGGCTGTTGGACGCGGCTGCTCGCAGCCTGACGTATGAGTCACAGCCTGGTTGATCAGGTATCCTATCCCACACACACAAACACAGTTTCTTCCAGAGGGAGACACACACACGGGGAGTCAGCCGTCGAGGGAGGGTCGGCTCCATGATAATCGTCAATATTCTTGGCCTTATTAAGGCTACAGGGATAGATCACAGATCTAGGGTATTACAAAGTGTATAACCGCACAGGAAAAAATTCAGTATTATCACTAGAACTGTCCCTTGTGATGGGAAAGGTAAGTTCCCTTGTGTGCATACCGTTACAAGGGAACTTTCCCTTGTGACGGTATGTGTTTGTGACGGGTTGTGGTATCGCAGCTATACTGAACCAAGATGGTATGGCTCTCCCGCACATAATAAAAAAATGCTGCTTTTGGCCCGCAGTGTGTAAGTCGCAGGTGGAAACAAGTAAAAATCATCAAATATATAATTCAACAATTTACTGAAATATTAATGAACATAAACGCCCCTGAAAATACTTGGCTATCATGTAATGCAAAAGTGAACAAGTTAGTATGATCTTAAATGTAAAAATAAACTACAGTATAAGCAATGAAGAAAAGCATAAAGATATACTGGTGTACTGAAGACAGCTACCATACCACCATGGCATCAATCACACGACGTTGGCTGAAGGCGGACGACGGGTGAGAGCCACAAAGGTGATCCTAGAGCACTAGGGGAGAGACTGGCTCTCCAGGGAGGCAGCGCCCTTTATATAGTCCTGCAGTGATGACTCCTCCAGTGTCACCACAAGGTGGACCTCTGGTCAACTAGCACACTGCTCCTTGTGGCTGGTGGTGCCTTTGTGTTGAGCTGCACCACTGTCAGTTGAAGGCGGCTAACTGCTTGTTTGTGGGGGACAAACTACCGGTTAGCAGAGGCGCCGGGCTTGCCTCTGAGTCGTACCAGGCCGTGCCTGGCCCGGGGGGGGGGGGGGGGCGGGGTGGTATGGAGAGGTGGCAGGACTGGTGACTCATCTCGGCTGGTGTAGATGTAGACTTCCAGTGCAGAGGCATTGAAGGTGAAGGGAAAAGGCAGTTCCACTGCTATGCAGGGGATTCACGTGACGTGCAGGGAGCCGGTCGGCCGAGCAGACAGCACACTGTACTTGTGATCCTGTGGTCCCGGGTTCGATCCCGGGCGCCGGCGAGAAACAATGGGCAGAGTTTCTTTCACCCTGATGCTCCTGTTACCTAGCAGTAAATAGGTACCTTTGAGTTAGACAGCTATTACGGGCAGCTTCCTGTGTGTGTGTGTGTGTGTGTGTGTGTGTTTGTGTGTACTCACCTAGTTGTCTTTGCGGTTGAGGTCTGGCTGTTTGGTCCTGCCTCTTAACTGTCAGTCAACTTGTGTACAGATTCCTGAGCCTTCTGGGCTCTATTATACCTATATTTGAAACTGTGTATGGAGTCAGCCTCCACCACATCACTTCCTAGTGCGTTTCATTTATTAACTACTCTGACACTGAAAAAAAATCTAACGTCTCTGTGGCTCATCTGGGTACTAAGTTTCCACCTGTGTCCCAGTGTTCGTGTTCCAGCCGAGCTGAAGAGTGTGTCTTTGTCCACCCTGTCAATTCCCCTGAGAATTTTGTAGGTGGTTATCATGTCTCCCCTTACTCTTCTGATTTCCAGGGACGTGAGGTTCAATTCCTTTAGCTTTTCCTCGTAGCTCATTCCTCTCAGTTCCGGGACGAGCCTGGTTTCATACTGCTGAATCTTCTCTAACTTTGTCTTGTGTTTAACTAGGTATGGATTCTAGGCTGGAGCTGCATTCTCCAGGATTGGTCTGACATAAGTCGTATACAGGGTCATGAGCGATTCCTTACTCAAGTTTCTAAGGGCAGTTCTTATGTTGGCGAACCTAGCATATGCCGCTGATGATACTCTTTTGATGTGATACTCTAAGGACAGGTTCGGTGTATATTAATCCCCAGATCTTTCTCTCTATTTGATTCTTGCGGGATTTCAGCTCCCAGATGGTACCGTGTGATCAGCCTCCTGCTCCCTTCGCCTAATTTCATTACTCTACACTTTCCAAAGCTATTTCCCTCCAGATGCTTTACGAGCCTTTTCCTCACGATCTTCTCCTTCACCTTGCATGGTATACAAGTTAGGGAAACTGGCCTGTAGTTCAGTGCCTCTTACCTGTCACCCTTCTTTTATATTGGGACTATGTTAGCTATCTACCAACTTTCTGGTAGGTCTCCTGTTTCCAGTGACCATAGAGAGTGGCACAGTTAGTGCTTCTGCACCTTCCTTTAGTATCCATGGTGAGAGTCTTTCAGGCCCCACAGCCTTTGTCACATTCAGCTCCAACAGACACCTTTTGACCTCATCACTGGTGAGGTAAGTAATCCATGCGCAGGGGTTCAGTAGCTTCACATTCCAATAAGTAGTGTAATAGTGGCGCCTCTGCTTCAGTTTCGCAGATGTGACACACTTTAATTATTGGGTTCATTACCTCCCAGCAGCACTTGTAACCAAGTCTGAGTCTGTGTATGGCTACTGCAATGTCTCTGGATATCTTTTTGCCAGACTTGAAAGAGGAGTAAACAGTGGCTTGTTCGTACCATATCGCAGTGGATCTTCCTTCCGCTACTTTGGCTCTGAAGCGACTTTTGATAGTTGAGAATATTTTCTTCTTGATTTGCTCCCTTATCTGTGAGAAACTTGGAGGTATTTGAACCTGTACAACAGGTAGAGCAGTGGCAGATTTTGCTAGTGAGTCTGCCTTTTCATTACCATCTATGCCAATGTGACTTGTAATCCAATTTAGGATGATTGACAGCCCTCGATTATGGGCTTCTTTTCCTATACGTTGAATTTGGTTTCTCTTGTTTCCCTTCAAAACAAGGGAAACCAAAACACACACATTCACTGTGTGTGTGTGTGTGTACACACCTATTTGTACTCACCTATTACCTATTTGTACTCTCCCAATGAAAAAGGCTGCCTATGATCCGACAATCCTAAGGCGCATAATAGAAGAGCAAATGTATAGCATAGCAGTAGCAGAAGCCACCCACATCTTCACAGACGGATCGGTGGACACAGAATATGAGAGTGCTGGCGCTGCTCTTTGCACGGCCAGCGTACAGGCATATTGGAGACTGGGAGGACTAGTATCATCAACCCAAACTGAGCTGTTTGCCATACAACAGGCATTCGCATATGTGATTGCACAAAACACTCAAAATGCTATCATACACACAGTCTCAAAAGCTGCACTTTAAATACTAGGACAAAAACAGTGGAAGGATAACGTGGAAATAATTACCACCATTTTGTATCTTGGAGCAGTCGCTAAAGGCAAAGGACTCAACATAACCTTAAACTGGATACCATATCCCATAAGCTTACCATCCCATATTGGAATCCCATTAAATGAAAAAGCTGATGAAATTGCTAAATTGGCAACTGGTCATCCAGTGATACATAAAACAATTCAACCCAGCCTAGAGAACATAAAAAACATCATCACCAAAAAACTCTCACATCTCAACAAAGCCGACCTGCACCAGAGAATAGCTGAAGGTTCGCCATCTGCAACATGGTATCTTCAGGCAACCAAATTAGAAAGGTTAAATATCCCAAAAGGAATCCACAGGGAAATAGCAGTTAGGTTATATAGACTACGTCTAGGTTACACATGCAAATGGGAGATTGGTGAACCCCGACAGAGAGTGCATCTTCTGCCAAACTGTCACAGAAAAGCCTTTACTTCACTATCTTCTGGAATGTGAAGCAACCAATGAACTTAGAAGAGCTTTAAGAGTTCCTGAATCATGCAGTGGCCACCCTGAAGCCATCAACACAGCACTCTCCTGGTCAACAAAGGTGTTCAGCAGCTGGACACCCTCAAAAAGACTGTGAAGCAGTATCCTCCCCCGCGATAACAGCTTGATGGTTAAATGCAAACTCAGAATACTGAGAAAAACATAAAAACAGAATACTGAGCAAAATAACAATTCACTTAGGGTATATTACACTAACAGTAGAAGTCTAAGAAATAAAATTAACGAATTAAATGCTCTTGTCTGCACAGAAAAAATAGATATTATTGCACTTACCGAAACGTGGATGAATGTAGAAAATAGAGAACTATTAGCTGAATATCAAATATATGGATTTAAACTATTTCACACAGATAGATATATTAGACGAGGAGGTGGAGTAGCCATATATGTTAGGGACAATTTGAAATGTAGTCTCAAAGAGGGAATCAAAACAGAGCCACACTCAGAAACTATTTGGATTGAATTAAACGAAAAAGCTAATAATATTATAATAGGAGTAATATATAGGCCACCAAATTTAGACAGAATGGAAGCAAAGCATCTATGGGATGAAATATCTAGAGCATCTAGATCTAACAGTATTTATGTCATGGGTGACTTTAATTTTAGCGGAATAAACTGGTTGAACAAAACAGGGAATAGTGAAGCAGAAGATTTTCTAGAATTAATTGACGATTGCTTTCTTACGCAACACATTAAGGAACCAACACGGGAAAATAATATTTTAGATTTAGTGTTAACTAACAGGGAAACGCAAATTAATGACATCGAAATAGGGAGTGAGCTAGGGAGCAGTGATCACAAAGAAATCAGATTTAGCATAGAATGGAATAGACCAGTAGGAGAAAATTCTGTTAAAGTGCCAGATTTTCGAAAAGCTGATTTTAATAGCCTAAGAAATTTTTTGGGTCAAATTGATTGGAAAGGCTTGGGTATGGGGTGTGGGCCGGTCTTGGAGCGAGACATGAACCCAGCGATAGGTGACTTAAATGGGGATTTCGATGTGGATTCAATATATAACTTATTTAAGAATATTCTAAACAAAGCACAGGAACGTAGTATACCATACAAATTGAATAGATCGTATACTAATGACCCAAAGTGGATAACAAAGAATTTGAAGAACCTTATAGGCAAAAAGAGAGCTTGGTACAAAAGGATTAAAAATGGGGAGGTCACTTTAGAACAGGAATTCGTACAACTGGTTAGAAATGTTAAAAAAGAGATAAGGAAAGCAAAAAGAAACTATGAAGTTCGCATAGCAGGGCAAGCAAAGACAAATCCTAAAGGGTTTTTTCAGTTATATCGTACTAAGACTAGGGAAAGGATAGGTCCAATAAAAACTGAGACAGGTCAAATAACAGATAGTGATGAAGAGATGAGTAGTATTTTTAATAAATATTTTGTATCTGTATTTACTAAAGAAGAACTTAACAATATGCCTTCAGCCGAACAAGTCTATGTGGGTGGGGACGAGGACAGGTTGACGAGTTTAGCAGTTACCAGGGAGGATGTTCTTAAACAAATAGTAAAACTCAAACCAAACAAATCCCCAGGGCCGGATGAAGTGTTTGCTAGGGTGCTTAAAGAATGCAAAGAGGAGCTTTGTGACCCACTGTCAACCATATTTAATAAATCAATAGAGTCAGGCAGAGTGCCAGAGTTTTGGAAAGTTGCTAATGTGATACCAGTTTTTAAGAAAGGAGATAGATCACTTGCGTCTAACTATCGACCAATTAGCCTAACGTCTATTGTGGGAAAGTTACTCGAATCTATAATAGCAAATAAAATTCGTCTTCATCTTGAAAAACATAAATTAATAATTGAGTCGCAACATGGTTTTATAAATGGCCGTTCATGTTTAACAAATTTGTTATCTTTTTATTCTAGCATTGTTGAGGCAGTTGATAGTGGTAAGGATTGCGATGTTGTATACCTTGACTTTAGCAAAGCTTTTGATACAGTGCCACATGAAAGACTGATTAAAAAAATAGAGTCTCATGGTATTGGGGGTGCTATATTAAGCTGGATTAGGGCATGGCTATACCAAAGGAAACAGAGAGTTAGTATAAATGGAATCAAGTCAGAGTGGGAAAATGTTGTAAGTGGAGTGCCTCAAGGCTCTGTCCTGGGACCTCTGTTGTTTATAATATATATAAATGATTTAGATTCAGGTTTGAGTAGCAACATTTGCAAATTTGCCGATGATACGAAAATCGGTAGGGAAATTAATTCGGAGGAGGACTCACTATCACTTCAAGTTGATCTAGATAGGGTTTTGAAATGGTCAAAGGATTGGCAGATGCAGTTTAATGCTGATAAATGTAAAGTTCTGAGGTTAGGTAATGATGATAGAGTTACAAGATACGAGCTAGATGGTGTTGTGATTGCGAAGTCGGATTGCGAAAGGGATCTGGGAGTTATGATTAGTAAGAATTTAAAACAAAAGGATCAATGCATAAATGTTCGTAATAAGGCAAATCGGACACTTGGATTTATTAATCGCAGCGTTAGTAACAAGACACCTGGTGTGGTTCTCAAGCTATATCTTGCTCTAGTTAGGCCCCATTTAGATTATGCAGTTCAGTTTTGGTCGCCATATTATAGAATGGATATAAATTCACTTGAACGTGTCCAGCGTAGGATGACTAAGTTAATTCCCCAAATTAGAAATCTTTCATATGAAGAAAGATTAACAAAGCTTAAGTTGCATTCACTGGAAAGGCGAAGAGTTAGGGGTGACATGATAGAGGTTTACAAGTGGATGAATGGACATAACCGGGGGGATATTAATAGGGTATTAAAAGTATCAACACAGGACAGAACACGAAACAATGGATATAAATTGGATAAGTTTAGATTTAGGAAAGACTTGGGTAAATACTGGTTCAGTAACAGGGTTGTTGATTTGTGGAACCAATTGCCGCGTAACATTGTGGAGGTGGGGTCCCTCGATTGTTTCAAGCACGGGTTGGACAAGTATATGAGTGGGATTGGGTGGTTATAGAATAGGAGCTGCCTCGAATGGGCCAATAGGCCTTCTGCAGTTACCTTTGTTCTTATGTTCTTATGTTCTAAAAACAAATTGTACCACTTACGGGCTATTCATGCCCGTGCCACCTCTTGGGTGGCTTAATCTTCATCAGCCAATCAATCAGGAACAAACATATTATTTGTATTAGTGCAGGGGGTAATGGTGTTTGACGAGTTAGGAGTGAGGAACTAATACAGAGATTCAGGACAGCCATTGAATTAGTTAGGAGCATAAGAACATAAGAACATAAGAACAAAGTTAACTGCAGAAGGCCTATTGGCCCATACGAGGCAGCTCCTATTCTATAACCACCCAATCCCACTCATATACTTGTCCAACCCGTGCTTGAAACAATCGAGGGACCCCACCTCCACAATGTTACGCGGCAATAGGTTCCACAAAATCTTCCACGAAGATTTTCTAGAATTAATTGACGATTGCTTTCTTACGCAACACATTAAGGAACCAACACGGGAAAATAATATTTTAGATTTAGTGTTAACTAACAGGGAAATGCAAATTAATGACATCGAAATAGGGAGTGAGCTAGGGAGCAGTGATCACAAAGAAATCAGTTTTAGCATAGAATGGAATAGACCAGTAGGAGAAAATTCTGTTAAAGTGCCAGATTTTCGAAAAGCTGATTTTAATAGCCTAAGAAATTTTTTGGGTCAAATTGATTGGAAAGGCTTGGGTATGGGGTGTGGGCCGGTCTTGGAGCGAGACATGAACCCAGCGATAGGTGACTTAAATGGGGATTTCGATGTGGATTCAATATATAACTTATTTAAGAATATTCTAAACAAAGCACAGGAACGTAGTATACCATACAAATTGAATAGATCGTATACTAATGACCCAAAGTGGATAACAAAGAATTTGAAGAACCTTATAGGTAAAAAGAGAGCTTGGTACAAAAGGATTAAAAATGGGGAGGTCACTTTAGAACAGGAATTCGTACAACTGGTTAGAAATGTTAAAAAAGAGATAAGGAAAGCAAAAAGAAACTATGAAGTTCGCATAGCAGGGCAAGCAAAGACAAATCCTAAAGGGTTTTTTCAGTTATATCGTACTAAGACTAGGGAAAGGATAGGTCCATTAAAAACTGAGACAGGTCAAATAACAGATAGTGATGAAGAGATGAGTAGTATTTTTAATAAATATTTTGTATCTGTATTTACTAAAGAGGAACTTAACAATATGCCTTCAGCCGAACAAGTCTATGTGGGTGGGGACGAGGACAGGTTGACGAGTTTAGCAGTTACCAGGGAGGATGTTCTTAAACAAATAGTAAAACTCAAACCAAACAAATCCCCAGGGCCGGATGAAGTGTTTGCTAGGGTGCTTAAAGAATGCAAAGAGGAGCTTTGTGACCCACTGTCAAACATATTTAATAAATCAATAGAGTCAGGCAGAGTGCCAGAGTTTTGGAAAGTTGCTAATGTGATACCAGTTTTTAAGAAAGGAGATAGATCACTTGCGTCTAACTATCGACCAATTAGCCTAACGTCTATTGTGGGAAAGTTACTCGAATCTATAATAGCAAATAAAATTCGTCTTCATCTTGAAAAACATAAATTAATAATTGAGTCGCAACATGGTTTTATAAATGGCCGTTCATGTTTAACAAATTTGTTATCTTTTTATTCTAGCATTGTTGAGGCAGTTGATAGTGGTAAGGATTGCGATGTTGTATACCTTGACTTTAGCAAAGCTTTTGATACAGTGCCACATGAAAGACTGATTAAAAAAAATAGAGTCTCATGGTATTGGGGGTGCTATATTAAGCTGGATTAGGGCATGGCTATACCAAAGGAAACAGAGAGTTAGTATAAATGGAATCAAGTCAGAGTGGGAAAATGTTGTAAGTGGAGTGCCTCAAGGCTCTGTTGTTTATAATATATATAAATGATTTAGATTCAGGTTTGAGTAGCAACATTTGCAAATTTGCCGATGATACGAAAATCGGTAGGGAAATTAATTCGGAGGAGGACTCACTATCACTTCAAGTTGATCTAGATAGGGTTTTGAAATGGTCAAAGGATTGGCAGATGCAGTTTAATGCTGATAAATGTAAAGTTCTGAGGTTAGGTAATGATGATAGAGTTACAAGATACGAGCTAGATGGTGTTGTGATTGCGAAGTCGGATTGCGAAAGGGATCTGGGAGTTATGATTAGTAAGAATTTAAAACAAAAGGATCAATGCATAAATGTTCGTAATAAGGCAAATCGGACACTTGGATTTATTAATCGCAGCGTTAGTAACAAGACACCTGGTGTGGTTCTCAAGCTATATCTTGCTCTAGTTAGGCCCCATTTAGATTATGCAGTTCAGTTTTGGTCGCCATATTATAGAATGGATATAAATTCACTTGAACGTGTCCAGCGTAGGATGACTAAGTTAATTCCCCAAATTAGAAATCTTTCATATGAAGAAAGATTAACAAAGCTTAAGTTGCATTCACTGGAAAGGCGAAGAGTTAGGGGTGACATGATAGAGGTTTACAAGTGGATGAATGGACATAACCGGGGGGATATTAATAGGGTATTAAAAGTATCAACACAGGACAGAACACGAAACAATGGATATAAATTGGATAAGTTTAGATTTAGGAAAGACTTGGGTAAATACTGGTTCAGTAACAGGGTTGTTGATTTGTGGAACCAATTGCCGCGTAACATTGTGGAGGTGGGGTCCCTCGATTGTTTCAAGCACGGGTTGGACAAGTATATGAGTGGGATTGGGTGGTTATAGAATAGGAGCTGCCTCGTATGGGCCAATAGGCCTTCTGCAGTTACCTTTGTTCTTATGTTCTTATGTTCTTATGTTCACGACTCTCATCGTGGAGAGTCGTGAAGGACAAGGGTCTTAAGAAGACCTTGACAAGGCCACCTACAGACGCCCTAAGGACAGCAAATTCATTTGCTGTGTTGGAGGACGAGTGCTGTGGTGAGCCTGCAGTTCACTCGGAACGGAATCCAGCGAGGAGCGGCGGAGCACAGGCCCCTCAGGCTGCTCAGAAAGTTAAGGAGGTACCGAAGCGAATTTTGGTTGTGGGAGATTCCCAGGTGAGGTATTTAGACAGAACGTTTTGTGCCAGAGATAGGATGAACATATTAATGGTTTGCTATCCGGGAGCTGGAATTGGTGATATTGTTGGAAACATGAATGATATTATGACGGGAAATGGGAACAAACCCATTATTTGTATTAGTGCAGGGGGTTTTATTCCACATTCCATTCAATGCTAAATCTGATTTCTTTGTGATCACTGTTCCCTAGCTCACTCCCTATTTCGATGTCATTAATTTGTGTTTCCCTGTTAGTTAACACTAAATCTAAAATATTATTTTCCCGTGTTGGTTCCTTAATGTGTTGCGTAAGAAAGCAATCGTCAATTAATTCTAGAAAATCTTCTGCTTCACTATTCCCTGTTTTGTTCAACCAGTTTATTCCACTAAAATTAAAGTCACCCATGACATAAATACTGTTAGATCTAGATGCTCTAGATATTTCATCCCATAGATGCTTTGCTTCCATTCTGTCTAAATTTGGTGGCCTGTATATAACTCCTATTATAATATTGTTTGCTTTTTCGTTTAATTCTATCCAAATAGTTTCTGTGTGTGGCTCAGTTTTGATTCCATCTTTGAGACTACATTTCAAATTGTCCCTAACATATATGGCTACTCCCCCTCCTCGTCTAATATATATATCTGTGTGAAATAGTTTAAATACATTTATTTGATATTCAGCTAATAGTTCTCTATTTTCTACATTCATCCACGTTTCGGTAAGTGCAATAATATCTATTTTTTCTGTGCAGACAAGAGCATTTAATTCATTAATTTTATTTCTTAGACTTCTACTGTTAGTGTAATATACCCTAAGTGAATTGTTATTTTGAGGCTCTTTTCTTTCCCTGATCATTTTGCCAATTATTTTTTCCCACGAACACATACTTTTATTACCACCTTCCTCGAAATCAATTCCCATACCTCTATCTACTAACAGTTTAAACCCAAACAAACACCTCTAACCACTGGTTCCAACGAGTTCACAACAGCAACAACCCCAGCCCTGGATAGATGCACCCCATCACGAGCATACATTTAATTTCTTCCATAGAAGTGTTCCCAGTTGTCTATGAAAGATATTGCATTTGATTTGCAATATCTTTCCAGCCGGCAATTGACACCAAGTGCCCTCGACATCCATTCATTACCCACTCCTTTTCTTGGAAGAATGCCACATATGATCGGGATTCCTCCCTTGCTCCTAACTAATTCAATGGCTGTCCTGAATCTCTGTATTAGTTCCTCACTCCTAACTCGTCAAACACCATTACCCCCTGCACTAATACAAATAATATGTTTGTTCCTGATTGATTGGCTGATGAAGATTAAGCCACCCAAGAGGTGGCACGGGCATGAATAGCCCGTAAGTGGTACAATTTGTTTTTCTCAGTATTCTGAGTTTGCATTTAACCATCAAGCTGTTATCGCGGGGGAGGATACTGCTTCACAGTCTTTTTGAGGGTGTCCAGCTGCTGAACACCTTTGTTGACCAGGAGAGTGCTGTGTTGATGGCTTCAGGGTGGCCACTGCATGATTCAGGAACTCTTAAAGCTCTTCTAAGTTCATTGGTTGCTTCACATTCCAGAAGATAGTGAAGTAAAGGCTTTTCTGTGACAGTTTGGCAGAAGATGCACTCTCTGTCGGGGTTCACCAATCTCCCATTTGCATGTGTAACCTAGACGTAGTCTATATAACCTAACTGCTATTTCCCTGTGGATTCCTTTTGGGATATTTAACCTTTCTAATTTGGTTGCCTGAAGATACCATGTTGCAGATGGCGAACCTTCAGCTATTCTCTGGTGCAGGTCGGCTTTATTGAGATGTGAGAGTTTTTTGGTGATGATGTTTTTTATGTTCTCTAGGCTGGGTTGAATTGTTTTATGTATCACTAGATGACGAGTTGCCAATTTAGCAATTTCATCAGCTTTTTCATTTAATGGGATTCCAATATGGGATGGTAAGCTTATGGGATATGGTATCCAGTTTAAGGTTATGTTGAGTCCTTTGCCTTTAGCGACTGCTCCAAGATACAAAATGGTGGTAATTATTTCCACGTTATCCTTCCACTGTTTTTGTCCTAGTATTTTGTCCAGTCAGTCAGGTGAAGTCACAGTGAGAGGTTGTGTTAACCGGAGCTCTTGAGTGTTGTTATATTATCATAGCAATATGGAAGTTGTAGTGAAGGACCTGGTGACTCTAGTGGGAGCCCTGAGGACAGAGTTGGACTCTCTGCGGGAGGAGGTGCGTCATCTGAAAGAACAACGAGAAGTAACGAAGGAGGAGACCAGTAGTAAAGGGACCTCGTCTTGGAGAGTTGTGAAAGACAGGGGCCTTAAGAAGACTTTGATAAAGCCGCCTTCAAACGCCATAGCAACTTCTAATTCATTTAACGTTTTGGAGGACGAGTGCTGTGGTGAGACTGCGGATCGCGCAAAAGGAAAAGCAACGAAGAGCAAGGAAGCGCAGGCCCCTCAGAAAGTAAAGGAAGTACCTAAGCAAACCTTAGTTGTGGGAGATTCCCAGATAAGGTATTTGGATAGAGCGTTTTGTGCTAGAGATAGGGGGAACAGGTTAAGGGTTTGCTATCCCGGAGCTGGCATTGGTGATATTATAAACAACATGAATGATATTATGGCTGGTAATGGGAACAATCCCATTATTTGCATTAGCGTGGGAGGAAATGATGTTGGTCGAGTTAGGAGTGAGGAACTGATTCAGAGGTATAAAACAGCCATAGAATTAGTTAGGAGCAAGGGAGGAATCCCGATCATATGTGGCATTCTTCCAAGAAAGGGAGTGGGAAATGAATGGATATCGAGGGCACTTGGTGTCAATTGCCGGCTGGAAAGATATTGCAAATCAAATGCAATATCTTTCATAGACAACTGGGAACACTTCTATGGAAGAAATGATATGTATGCTCGTGATGGGGTGCATCTATCGAGAGCTGGGGTTGTTGCTGTTGCGAACTCGTTGGAAGAAGTGGTTAGAGGTGTTTGTTTGGGTTTAAACTGTTAGTAGATAGAGGTATGGGAATTGATTTGGAGGAAGGAGGTAATAAAAGTATGTGTTTGTGGGAGAAAGGAATTGGCAAAACGATCAGGGAAAGAGAAGGGCCGCAAAATAACAATTCACTTAGGGTATATTACACTAACAGTAGAAGTCTAAGAAATAAAATTAACGAATTAAATGCTCTTGTCTGCACAGAAAAAATAGATATTATTGCACTTACCGAAACGTGGATGAATGTAGAAAATAGAGAACTATTAGCTGAATATCAAATATATGGATTTAAACTATTTCACACAGATAGATATATTAGACGAGGAGGGGGAGTAGCCATATATGTTAGGGACAATTTGAAATGTAGTCTCAAAGAGGGAATCAAAACAGAGCCACACACAGAAACTATTTGGATAGAATTAAACGAAAAAGCTAATAATATTATAATAGGAGTAATATATAGGCCACCAAATTTAGACAGAATGGAAGCAAAGCACCTATGGGATGAAATATCTAGAGCATCTAGATCTAACAGTATTTATGTCATGGGTGACTTTAATTTTAGCGGAATAAACTGGTTGAACAAAACAGGGAATAGTGAAGCAGAAGATTTTCTAGAATTAATTGACGATTGCTTTCTTACGCAACACATTAAGGAACCAACACGGGAAAATAATATTTTAGATTTAGTGTTAACTAACAGGGAAACGCAAATTAATGACATCGAAATAGGGAGTGAGCTAGGGAACAGTGATCACAAAGAAATCAGATTTAGCATAGAATGGAATAGACCAGTAGGAGAAAATTCTGTTAAAGTGCCAGATTTTCGAAAAGCTGATTTTAATAGCCTAAGAAATTTTTTGGGTCAAATTGATTGGAAAGTCTTGGGTATGGGGTGTGGGCCGGTCTTGGAGCGAGACATGAACCCAGCGATAGGTGACTAAAATGGGGATTTCGATGTGGATTCAATATATAACTTATTTAAGAATATTCTAAACAAAGCACAGGAACGTAGTATACCATACAAATTGAATAGATCGAATACTAATGACCCAAAGTGGATAACAAAGAATTTGAAGAACCTTATAGGTAAAAAGAGAGCTTGGTACAAAAGGATTAAAAATGGGGAGGTCACTTTAGAACAGGAATTCGTACAACTGGTTAGAAATGTTAAAAAAGAGATAAGGAAAGCAAAAAGAAACTATGAAGTTCGCATAGCAGGGCAAGCAAAGACAAATCCTAAAGGGTTTTTTCAGTTATATCGTACTAAGACTAGGGAAAGGATAGGTCCATTAAAAACTGAGACAGGTCAAATAACAGATAGTGATGAAGAGATGAGTAGTATTTTTAATAAATATTTTGTATCTGTATTTACTAAAGAGGAACTTAACAATATGCCTTCAGCCGAACAAGTCTATGTGGGTGGGGACGAGGACAGGTTGACGAGTTTAACAGTTACCAGGGAGGATGTTCTTAAACAAATAGTAAAACTCAAACCAAACAAATCCCCAGGGCCGGATGAAGTGTTTGCCAGGGTGCTTAAAGAATGCAAAGAGGAGCTTTGTGACCCACTGTCAACCATATTTAATAAATCAATAGAGTCAGGCAGAGTGCCAGAGTTTTGGAAAGTTGCTAATGTGATACCAGTTTTTAAGAAAGGAGATAGATCACTTGCGTCTAACTATCGACCAATTAGCCTAACGTCTATTGTGGGAAAGTTACTCGAATCTATAATAGCAAATAAAATTCGTCTTCATCTTGAAAAACATAAATTAATAATTGAGTCGCAACATGGTTTTATAAATGGCCGTTCATGTTTAACAAATTTGTTATCTTTTTATTCTAGCATTGTTGAGGCAGTTGATAGTGGTAAGGATTGCGATGTTGTATACCTTGACTTTAGCAAAGCTTTTGATACAGTGCCACATGAAAGACTGATTAAAAAATAGAGTCTCATGGTATTGGGGGTGCTATATTAAGCTGGATTAGGGCATGGCTATACCAAAGGAAACAGAGAGTTAGTATAAATGGAATCAAGTCAGAGTGGGAAAATGTTGTAAGTGGAGTGCCTCAAGGCTCTGTCCTGGGACCTCTGTTGTTTATAATATATATAAATGATTTAGATTCAGGTTTGAGTAGCAACATTTGCAAATTTGCCGATGATACGAAAATCGGTAGGGAAATTAATTCGGAGGAGGACTCACTATCACTTCAAGTTGATCTAGATAGGGTTTTGAAATGGTCAAAGGATTGGCAGATGCAGTTTAATGCTGATAAATGTAAAGTTCTGAGGTTAGGTAATGATGATAGAGTTACAAGATACGAGCTAGATGGTGTTGAGATTGCGAAGTCGGATTGCGAAAGGGATCTGGGAGTTATGATTAGTAAGAATTTAAAACAAAAGGATCAATGCATAAATGTTCGTAATAAGGCAAATCGGACACTTGGATTTATTAATCGCAGCGTTAGTAACAAGACACCTGGTGTGGTTCTCAAGCTATATCTTGCTCTAGTTAGGCCCCATTTAGATTATGCAGTTCAGTTTTGGTCGCCATATTATAGAATGGATATAAATTCACTTGAACGTGTCCAGCGTAGGATGACTAAGTTAATTCCCCAAATTAGAAATCTTTCATATGAAGAAAGATTAACAAAGCTTAAGTTGCATTCACTGGAAAGGCGAAGAGTTAGGGGTGACATGATAGAGGTTTACAAGTGGGTGAATGGACATAACAAAGGGGATATTAATGGGGTATTGAAAGTATCAACACAAGACAGAACACGAAACAATGGGTATAAATTGGATAAGTTTAGATTTAGGAAAGACTTGGGTAAATACTGGTTCAGTAACAGGGTTGTTGATTTGTGGAACCAATTGCCGCGTAACATTGTGGAGGTGGGGTCCCTCGATTGTTTCAAGCGCGGGTTGGACAAGTATATGAGTGGGATTGGGTGGTTATAAATAGGAGCTGCCTCGTGTGGGCCAACAGGCCTTCTGCAGTTGCCTTTGTTCTTATGTTATGTTCTTATGTTCTTATTTAAAGTGCAGCTTTTGAGACTGTGTGTATGATAGCATTTTGAGTGTTTTGTGCAATCACATATGCGAATGCCTGTTGTATGGCAAACAGCTCAGTTTGGGTTGATGATACTAGTCCTCCCAGTCTCCAATATGCCTGTACGCTGGCCGTGCAAAGAGCAGCGCCAGCACTCTCATATTCTGTGTCCACCGATCCGTCTGTGAAGATGTGGGTGGCTTCTGCTACTGCTATGCTATACATTTGCTCTTCTATTATGCGCCTTAGGATTGTCGGATCATAGGCAGCCTTTTTCATTGGGAGAGTACAAATAGGTAATAGGTGAGTACAAATAGGTGTGTACACACACACACACACAGTGAATGTGTGTGTTTTGGTTTCCCTTGTTTTGAAGGGAAACAAGAGAAACCAAATTCAACGTATAGGAAAAGAAGCCCATAATCGAGGGCTGTCAATCATCCTAAATTGGATTACAAGTCACATTGGCATAGATGGTAATGAAAAGGCAGACTCACTAGCAAAATCTGCCACTGCTCTACCTGTTGTACAGGTTCAAATACCTCCAAGTTTCTCACAGATAAGGGAGCAAATCAAGAAGAAAATATTCTCAACTATCAAAAGTCGCTTCAGAGCCAAAGTAGCGGAAGGAAGATCCACTGCGATATGGTACGAACAAGCCACTGTTTACTCCTCTTTCAAGTCTGGCAAAAAGATATCCAGAGACATTGCAGTAGCCATACACAGACTCAGACTTGGTTACAAGTGCTGCTGGGAGGTAATGAACCCAATAATTAAAGTGTGTCACATCTGCGAAACTGAAGCAGAGGCGCCACTATTACACTACTTATTGGAATGTGAAGCTACTGAACCCCTGCGCATGGATTACTTACCTCACCAGTGATGAGGTCAAAAGGTGTCTGTTGGAGCTGAATGTGACAAAGGCTGTGGGGCCTGAAAGACTCTCACCATGGATACTAAAGGAAGGTGCAGAAGCACTAACTGTGCCACTCTCTATGGTCACTGGAAACAGGAGACCTACCAGAAAGTTGGTAGATAGCTAACATAGTCCCAATATAAAAGAAGGGTGACAGGTAAGAGGCACTGAACTACAGGCCAGTTTCCCTAACTTGTATACCATGCAAGGTGAAGGAGAAGATCGTGAGGAAAAGGCTCGTAAAGCATCTGGAGGGAAATAGCTTTGGAAAGTGTAGAGTAATGAAATTAGGCGAAGGGAGCAGGAGGCTGATCACACGGTACCATCTGGGAGCTGAAATCCCGCAAGAATCAAATAGAGAGAAAGATCTGGGGATTAATATACACCGAACCTGTCCTTAGAGTATCACATCAAAAGAGTATCATCAGCGGCATATGCTAGGTTCGCCAACATAAGAACTGCCCTTAGAAACTTGAGTAAGGAATCGCTCATGACCCTGTATACGACTTATGTCAGACCAATCCTGGAGAATGCAGCTCCAGCCTAGAATCCATACCTAGTTAAACACAAGACAAAGTTAGAGAAGATTCAGCAGTATGAAACCAGGCTCGTCCCGGAACTGAGAGGAATGAGCTACGAGGAAAAGCTAAAGGAATTGAACCTCACGTCCCTGGAAATCAGAAGAGTAAGGGGAGACATGATAACCACCTACAAAATTCTCAGGGGAATTGACAGGGTGGACAAAGACACACTCTTCAGCTCGGCTGGAACACGAACACTGGGACACAGGTGGAAACTTAGTACCCAGATGAGCCACAGAGACGTTAGATTTTTTTTCAGTGTCAGAGTAGTTAATAAATGAAACGCACTAGGAAGTGATGTGGTGGAGGCTGACTCCATACACAGTTTCAAATATAGGTATAATAGAGCCCAGAAGGCTCAGGAATCTGTACACAAGTTGACTGATAGTTAAGAGGCAGGACCAAACAGCCAGACCTCAACCGCAAAGACAACTAGGTGAGTACACACAAACACACACACACACACACACACACACACACACACACACACACACACACACACAGGAAGCTGCCCGTAATAGCTGTCTAACTCAAAGGTACCTATTTACTGCTAGGTAACAGGAGCATCAGGGTGAAAGAAACTCTGCCCATTGTTTCTCGCCGGCGCCCGGGATCGAACCCGGGACCACAGGATCACAAGTACAGTGTGCTGTCTGCTCGGCCGACCGGCTCCCTGCACGTCACGTGAATCCCCTGCATAGCAGTGGAACTGCCTTTTCCCTTCACCTTCAATGCCTCTGCACTGGAAGTCTACATCTACACCAGCCGAGATGAGTCACCAGTCCTGCCACCTCTCCATACCACCCCGCCCCCCCCCCCCCCCGGGCCAGGCACGGCCTGGTACGACTCAGAGGCAAGCCCGGCGCCTCTGCTAACCGGTAGTTTGTCCCCCACAAACAAGCAGTTAGCCGCCTTCAACTGACAGTGGTGCAGCTCAACACAAAGGCACCACCAGCCACAAGGAGCAGTGTGCTAGTTGACCAGAGGTCCACCTTGTGGTGACACTGGAGGAGTCATCACTGCAGGACTATATAAAGGGCGCTGCCTCCCTGGAGAGCCAGTCTCTCCCCTAGTGCTCTAGGATCACCTTTGTGGCTCTCACCCGTCGTCCGCCTTCAGCCAACGTCGTGTGATTGATGCCATGGTGGTATGGTAGCTGTCTTCAGTACACCAGTATATCTTTATGCTTTTCTTCATTGCTTATACTGTAGTTTATTTTTACATTTAAGATCATACTAACTTGTTCACTTTTGCATTACATGATAGCCAAGTATTTTCAGGGGCGTTTATGTTCATTAATATTTCAGTAAATTGTTTAATTATATATTTGATGATTTTTACTTGTTTCCACCTGCGACTTACACACTGCGGGCCAAAAGCAGCATTTTTTTATTATGTGCGGGAGAGCCATACCATCTTGGTTCAGTATAGCTGCGATACCACAACCCGTCACAAACACATACCGTCACAAGGGAAAGTTCCCTTGTAACGGTATGCACACAAGGGAACTTACCTTTCTCATCACAAGGGACAGTTCTAGTGATAATACTGTATTTTTTTCCTGTGCGGTTATACACTTTGTAATACCCTAGATCTGTGATCTATCCCTGTAGCCTTAATAAGGCCAAGAATATTGACGATTATCATGGAGCCGACCCTCCCTCGACGGCTGACTCCCCGTGTGTGTGTCTCCCTCTGGAAGAAACTGTGTTTGTGTGTGTGTGTGTGTGTGCTCACCAAGTCGTGCTTGCGGGGGTTGAACTCTGGCTCTTTGGTCCCGCCTCTCAACTGGCGGTGTGTGTGAGAGAAGGTGAGTAGGAGGCAGGTGGTGTGTGTGTGCGCGTCCATCACCACAGAGCAAGGTTGGAAAGCAACATGAAAGGGATCTGGTTGACATTGTGAACGATGCTACGAATGAGAAATTTGCGGTTCCCTGTGCACCCGCCTTTGAGGAATTTGGACCTGTTTCCGACCACATCTACGAGTCGTTCCTACAAATTCGTTGAGTGTGTATGTGTGTACTCACCTAATTGTGCTTGCAGGGTTGAGCTCTGGCTCTTTGGTCCCGCCTGTCAACCGTCAATCAACAGGTGTACAGGTTCCTGAGCCTCTTGGGCTGTATCCTATCTACACATGAAATTGTGAATGGAGTCAGCCTACACCACTTCACTTCCTAATGCATTCCATTAGTCAACCACTCTGACACGAAAAAAGTTCTCTCTAATATCCCTGTGGCTCAATTGGGCACTCAGTTTCCACCTGTGTCCCCTAGTGCGTGTGCCCCTTGTGTTAAAAAGCCTGTCTTCATCTACCCTATGAATTCCCTTCAGAATCTTGAATGTGGTGATCATGACCCACCTAACTCATCTGTCTTCCAGCGAAGTGAGGTTTAATTCCCGTAGTCTCTCCTCGTAGCTCATACCTCTCAGCTCAGATACTACTCTGGTGGCAAACCTTTGAACCTTTTCCAGTTTAGTCTTATCCTTGACTAGATATGGACTCCATGCTGGGGCTGCATACTCCAGGATTGGCCTGACATATGTGGTATACAAAGTTCTAAATGATTCCTTACACAAGTTTCTAAATGCCGTTCTTATGTTGGCCAGGCTGGCATATGCTGTTGATGTTATCCTCTTGATATGGGCTTCAGGGGACAGGTCTGGCGTAATATCAACCCCCAAGTCTTTTTCTTTCTCTGACTCTTGAACATTTCATCGCTCAGATGATACCTTGTATCTGTCCTCCTGCTCCCTACACCTATTTTCATTATATTACATTTGCTTGGGTTAAACTCTAACAACCATTTGTTTGACCATTCCTTCAGCTTGTCTAGGTCTTCTTGAAGCCTCAAGCAGTCCTCCTCTGTCTTAATATTTCTTGTGTGTGTGTGTGTATGTGTGTGTGTGTGTGTGTGTGTGTGTGTGTGTGTGTGTGTGTGTGTGTATGTGTGTGTGTGTGTGTGTGTGTGTGTGTGTGTGTGTGTGTGTGTGTGTGTGTGTGCGCGTGTGTGTGTGTGCGCGTGTGTGTGGGTCACTCGTCGTGTTTTTGGTTCTTACTCGTCGTGTGTGTATGATTGTCACCTCTCGTGTGTGGTCGCGAGTCGTCGTTTTCCTCTGGCGACAGTCTGGACAACAATCCACGACTCGTTTCCTCTCCCTACAGATCGTTTAAAGTACGACTGTGTGTATCCACCAGACTGGTTACCACCCATCGTTCTGTCGTCAATACCAGGGAGTGGACGACGTGGGCCCCACACACACACACACATGGCGTTAATTCTTCAACCATTCCGTTTCTACTGTACCCCGCTGATGGATGGCGGGAATGTGTTCTTTGTGAGCGCATGTGCTCGCCCTCACTGCTGTTTCTGCTGCCATCTCTCCTAATATCGAGATATGAGAAAACCTTGTCACGTTCTGTTTTGATAATATCGGTATCTATAGCTGTCTATATACACCCGTTGACTTTCGCGTCTATGTACACAAGAGGAAGTGGCTTGGTAAGGCTATGAATCCATAGCTAGGGAAGTGACATGGGACCCATAGCTTGGCAACCATAATATATATCAAGGAAAAACCCTAGTGACATTACGGGCCGCTGCCGTGATTACCTAACACCATAGTGGTCTCTTGGGGCTTACTAAATACATGCAGTTCCTGGCTGCGCCTGTCTCTTGCACCTGAATTTATACACTCTCTCTTATGGCGTTTTGAGAGTGAAGGTATTCACGGTTGGACCAGTTCTGTATTTATAGACGGCCCGAGATTCAATTGTGTTATATCTTAGAATGTATTACGATTTTACCGTATATTGTAAGATTCTTGTGCCACAGTTAAGGGCCTTGCTAAATATTGTCAACTCCAGATTACGATATAATGTATACGAAAACAACACCGGCGTACATTCTGGCTTTATATATATATATATTTATATATATATATATATATATATATATATATATATATATATATATATATATATATATATATATATATATATATATATATATATATATATATATATATATACACATATGCACAACTCTCCTAAACACGAGAGTGAAGTATACAACTTTAGAAAAACTTTCCCACCAGGAGACTCGAACCCTAGCCAGCACAGAAGCCTTCCAGCAACTGGCATAACAGGTACGCCTTAACCCACTCCACCACCTGCTCAGACCCTTAGAGCACTAGAGCAAGTGAAGGGTCATTTTTACGTTTTTTCATCAAGTCCCTGTTAATATGGGAGAACACTGTGTCTATGCTTAAGGCACAACTCTCCTAAACATGAGAGTGAAGTATACAACTTTAGAGTCTCCTGGTGGGAAAGTGTTTCTAAAGTTATATATATATATATATATATATATATATATATATATATATATATATATATATATATATATATATATATATATATATATATATATATATATATATATATATATATTGTTGGGGTTTCACCTCTCTACCCTTACTCTGGGGTGAGCAATAGTTATGCTCAAGGTCACTCACCATAGCCCTGCGAGTCTTCACTCGATCCTCACGGCGCCACTGCACGCCAGGAGAGTCTCCCAGTCAATCTCGACGGCCTCTGATCAAGAAAGAGTGAGAACACGACTCGTTCACTTAACTGTCATGTGCCCTCCCCAACAATCGGGCTCTACGGTAAACCACAAGGTCGCCAACTGGTGTTTTAGGTGGCCAGTAACACCATCAGTGGACTGGTGGAATTAGTGGCAGCCTTGGCAAGGTCACACTCAAAACATCAGGAATCAGGCAGGTACTTATTGTTATCACTCAATGCTTTCAGTATAATGTAGCCACAAGATCAATGGAGGGAATGATAAAAACACAAAGGTAATTTTGTATTTTACTTAAAATGTATGAAAGATGTCACAAGGCCAAACAATAACAAAAAAATCAACTGATCCTGACTCGGCCGGTAATTCCCACGAATAGTCTGCGATCACTAGATGGCAACACCTCCCCCTCCTCATCAAGTGTCAAGAACAGCTGATCGCCTGGCCCCTCGCGCGGAAGCTCTTTGCTTGTTTTCTAGATTCACGCGCGCTGTTTCTTTAAATTCTCCAATATTACTATGAACTCGCATACACAATATTGGCTACAGTAGCACGTATCACTTGGTTACACTGTACTCAGGCTCAAACAGTCTTTTCTACAATCAGTGCTACCATGACTCACTGTAATGGTCTTACACTGTTATTCATCCAACAATATATTATGAAATATTAACACTGGAGTTTTCAGTACTTTCTCTCGTGGGCGATAACGCAATAATTCACTGTACTCACAAATGACTCATCACTGCATAAACATGGCATATATAATGTAGATACATCAAATATCAATACATGGAAAATAAATGATTTCTGGGCACACAGCCTAACTTTCAAATACTGGCATAATATTATATATAATTTACCACTATATGTTCATATCAAAATCTATAGAAAGATATACACAACACAGTAAATTTATCACTGGTTCCTAGTGCCTGTACACACCAATAATCAACATGAATATTACAAGTACTCTTGATAGTACTGTCTAGCACACTGGTGCATTACCGTGACATGGGTGAGACTTGCTCACGACATATAAAATCCTCAGGCTAGATAATATAGCCGAATAACATAGCTAACTAAAGGGGAATGGGGAGGGAACTAGAAACACCTACTTCACCCTATCCTCCGATGAGAGTCGAGATGTAGCTCCTGGTCCTCGTGTCGGGAACGCCCCCACACTACACGTCGTCGTGTCCTACCAGAGCCTCTCGTCGTCCCACCGTTTAGCGCGTCGTCTCCGTGCCTCCTCACTGCAGGTCCGTCCTCCTTCTTGACTTCTTGAAGGTTGGAGTCGGTCTCCTGGCCGTCGTCTTCTCCCAGCAACGGCTGTCGCCTACGTCTCAGCTACAGTCGTCTGGTTTCCCCAAATAGTCCTCTCTTCCTCAGCTACCCAGTGGCTCTGTCAGCCACTACGCTGTCACGAACTGGTGAATTGCCACAGACGTCACTGCACGGCTTCACTGCTTCTTGCACAGCACCTGACTGGAGCACTTGTTGCTCAAATAACCGTCAATTCCCTCTTCTGGTTCAACACATGAACTAGGGAAGACTTCTCAGAGTACTGGCGGACTTCAGGTGACGCGTAAATCCACGGGAGTGGGAAACAACTGTCCAACTGACAGGACCAACCGTCGCACGTCCGACCTCTATGACGTGTCGTGTCTGACTGATGGCGCCAGAGTGGCGCGCGGCCTGGACCCCCTTCCTTCGTGACGTCACTTTTGCCACGGGAGGTTTTCATTGGCTCCCGGTGCCACATTGCTGTCGGTGACCAATCCGGTGCCACTGACGTCACCCGGTTTTGGCGGGAGATCAGGGAGGCAAGCGCCATCTTGGCTCCCTAAAGGGCCTAAACCACAGGCCAAAATATTACTATTTCACAAATTTCTCGGCTCTCCGAGAACACTTCACTCTCTCCCATATATCAAATTGTAGCCTGCAACGTAGAGAATGCTTGGGAAAAGTAGACATGACTCTTACTGCAGGCGTGGGAGAATTATAAGGGGGGGGAACTCCGTCACAATATATATATATATATATATATATATATATATATATATATATATATATATATATATATATATATATATAAAATTTGTGAGGGTACCACCTCTGGTGCCAATGTGGGGACCCATAGCCTCGGAGAAGAAAATAAAAAGTATTCAGAGGAGACCTTGTGGTCTCTCACTGAACACTAATATTATCTTCTCCTACCACCCCCATTCTTTTGTATGTACACATATATATTTGCTTTATTTGAACCTTGTTACAAAAAAGGAGTTACATATAGGTTACAAAGATGGTTATCATAGGTTGTCGAGTTCCTCCAGCTCCTCAGATGGCGTTGATGCGCACTGCATCAACCCTGGATGCAGTGCGCATTTCCCCTCTGTATCGCCACGCTGAGGCGCTGGAAAAGAAAGCTGGCAGCTCTAGGGCCCCTTATTGTTTCAATGAGCCTAGAACCCAGTTCCTTCAAAAAACTGGTAGCACTTTTACCCCAGGCGCCGAGTGTCTCAGAAGCAATGGGGACAAAATTGTAGTGGTGATCCAGTTCTCTATACTTACGGGATTTGGCTGCTTCCCTGTGGGTGGCAGCGCCACCTGGTTGTGCAACACTGAGGTTAATGTAGGTGTTAGCCAGGGTTGAATTGAATGAGTCTGGACCTGGGGCCGAGTGCATGGGCATGTTTTCAATTTCTCTTTCAAAATTTAGTGCGCGCGTGTTGATATCAGTTATGTTTATAGGGGTTTGAATATCCCGCATAAAGAAATTGTCTGGATCTTCCACTTTCATGTTGTTTATTGGAGTGCTAAACATGTCCTCATACTACTTTTTTAGGATTTCACTAATTTCTTTGTCATCCTTCGTGTATGAACCTTCACTTGTACGAATAGGTCCAATACTGGCAGTTGTTTTTGCTTTTATTTCGCATATGTGAAGAAATATTTTGGATTTTTCTTTATTTCCTGAATTGCTTTCTGTTCTAACTGTCTTTCTTCAGTTTCATATGAGTGTTTCAATTTCCGCTCGATTTTTTCAATCTCCCTATTTAAATTATTCCTTCTTTGACGGGAAATTCGTGTCTGCATAAGCAGTTCCGTTATTTTTTTCCTGCGTTTATAGTGTCGGCTGCGTTCTCTTTCTACGTTAGATCTCTTTCTGGCTTTCCTCAAAGGAACATGTTTCAGACAGACTTGCTACGCTTCCGAAGTCAGTTTTTCTATTCCTTTTGTAAGACTTGTATTACTTAGAACAGTTTCCCATGGAATGTTTGTAAGATCCCTGTTTATTATCTCCCAGTCTATCCTTTTATTATTAAAATTGAATTTACTGAATAGCCCCTCTCGCTTTATCAACGTTTTAGGTCTATTCTGAGTATTGATGGTCGTTTGCACTTCAATGAGCTTGTGATCTGAGTATGTGGTATCTGATATCGTAATGTCTCTGATAATGTCTTCATTGTTCGTAAAGACCAGATCTAAAATATTTTCATTTCTCGTTGGCTCCGATATCTGCTGATTGAGTGAAAATTTGTCACAGAATCTAAGTAGTTCTCTAATCTGTGGTTGGTTAGGTCCTGATAGATTTCCTGGTATAATATTATTGTTTGCTATTTTCCACCTGAGACTAGGCAAGTTGAAGTCACATAGGAAGATAATATCAGGTATCGGGTTCTCCAAATTATCAAGGCTATTCTCTATTTTGTTTATCTGTTCTGTGAGTTCCTCAGCCGTTGCATCTGGCGGTTTGTATATTAGAATAATCACTAAATTTATTTTCTCTATTTTTAATCCCAGTACCTCTACCACCTCATTTGTAACGTTTAGGAGCTCCGAACATACAAGGTCTTCCCTAATATACAGACCCACTCCTCCATGTGACCTAATTTTCCTATCACACCTGTATAGGTTATATCCTGGAATCCAGATCTCACTGTCCAACAATTCCCCTACAAGGGTTTCTGTGAAAGCTCCAAATACTGCATTTGACTCCGTGAGGAGGCCATTAAAGAACTGTACTTTGTTGTTTGTTCTTGTTTTCAGTCCTTGTATGTTGGCAAAGATGAATGAGGTTACTCTATTAGTGATAGTTTGAATGGGAGACTTTTTCGGCAAGCCCATTATTCGTGGACATAATGAGTTTGTCTGACCAGTACTGATTGTTGTAGGGCAGTTTTCTGTCGTAGTTGTAGTTCCCTTTCGGTGTGTAATTGTATCTGTAATTCTGGAATGCAAGTGGATCTGGCATCCAGTTCCATACACTCTCCATGCTCCTCCTTTTGAATTCTCTTTCGGTCTGGTATAAAAAAATTATAGAGTTTCCTCCAAATTCATTATCCTGCTTGCCGCTCTTTATGTAGCGTTCCGTGCCTTTCACGTGAAAGTGTGGGCAGCTGAGGTCATAGCACTTTCTGTCCTCCAGTGAGGTTTGGCACATGTCAGGACGGAAAAACCTAGATATTGATCCAAATCGACACTCACCTTTCCTAAGCATATTTAAACAATTTTTAGGATGTTGGTAACTGCATTCTAATCCTTTCTTATTACCAGCATATCTATGTCTGCATATGCCCTTTGGATAAAATTTGCATAAGTCTGTCCTTCTGTTCTGAATTGCTCTATCGGGAACCGTCGTAGTGTCTGTACCTATCGAGCTGTCTGTGCTGTCTGTTACACTTTCTAGTTTACTGTCATCTACATCCTGGCCTACTGAGTCAGAGTTTACAACTTCCTGAGTTTCAGCCTCAGTTTCATCCCTGACTATAGCCTCCGCCCCTTGTATATTAGAATTGTTGTTCCTTTCCCACTCCTTCTGGATGGCTGGTAGGCTTCCAATGAATGATGTTTTCCGATCATGCGTCATGTTATCTAGAAGGTTTTTTAGGATATTCCAAGCTGGCAGGTCATTTTTACACACCCAGAGCAAGTGGCCAGCTCTCAGTGCCGTAGTGTTACTCACTCCTGTACAAGCCGAATGAAATCTAGTCTTACAGATATAACATCCAATTCCCGTTACCGTCGAATTTAAGGAGTTGTTACAGTGGCCACAAATTTGTTTATTTACTCCCATTTTGCCTTGTTTTGTTGTATATATTTATATATACATATATTTATAATATTTATTTATAATATTTATTTATAATATTATATGTATATTGTATATTTGTAACAATACATATTTGTTCTACTGTATGGTCAGTACTTATCGCAGGGTTGAGGGTGAGGGTCCCAGAGGCTGTACAGTAGACACGTTGTTGTCCCAGGCCGCGGCTGGAGGCCCTCACTTGCCAGTTACTTGGGTTATAACACTGATATATTAATTCGCTTGTATTACAATAAGGGATTTTCTGCTTTATTTCCGACTTGCAATAGTATTCACTTCTCTATTACTAATTTCTCGATCCACATTCCCCTATTACACTTGTTGGAAGCCAATTTGCTAGTAAGCACACCCACACACACACACACACGGTGGGCACACGGGACGTGGGTCTATGGGGAGGGTTCTGGCACCACGAGGTGGACTCAACAAAATTTAGTTGTTATTTCCTTAAATACGTGATGGTCAAGTGGATTAAGGCGTTCTGTACATACCAGTTGCGTTGCTCCAGGCAGTATGGGTTCGAGTCACTTCTGGGGTGTGAGTTTTCAGTTGCATATAGTCCTTGGGACCATTCAGGCTTGTTCGCATTATATAGTATAGTATATATATATATATATATATAAATATATATATATATATATATATATATATATATATATATATATATATATATATATATATATATATATATGTCGTACCTAGTAGCCAGAACGCACTTCTCAGCCTACTATGCAAGGCCTGATTTGCCTAATAAGCCAAGTTTTCCTGAATTAATATATTTTCTCTATTTTTTTTCTTATGAAATGATAAAGCTACCCATTTCATTATGTATGAGGTCAATTTTTTTTATTGGAGTTAAAATTAATGTAGATATATGACCAAACCTAACCAACCCTACCTAACCTAACCTAACCTATCTCTATAGGTTAGGTTCGGTTAGGTAGCCGAAAAAGTTAGGTTAGGTTAGGTTAGGTAGGTTAGGTAGTCGAAAAAACATTAATTCATGAAAACTTGGCTTATTAGGCAAATCGGGCCATGTATAGTAGGCTGAGAAGTGCGTTCTGGCTACTAGGTACGACATATATATATATATATATATATATATATATATATATATATATATATATATATATATATATATATATGCAAACAAGCCTGAATGGTCCCCAGGACAATATGCAACTGAAAACTCACACCCCAGAAGTGACTCGAACCCATACTCCCAGAGGCAACGCAACTGGTATGTACAAGACGCCTTAATCCACTTGACCATCACGACCGGATGGTCATGAGGCTATCACCTCATTATGTCCGGTCGTGATGGTCAAGTGGATTAAGGCGTCTTGTACATACCAGTTGCGTTGCCTCTGGGAGTATGGGTTCGAGTCACTTCTGGGGTGTGAGTTTTCAGTTATATATATATATATATATATATATATATATATATATATATATATATATATATATATATATATATATATATATATATTTATATATATATATATATAAATATATATATATATATATATATATATATATATATATATATATATATATATATATATATATATATATATATATATATATATATATATATATTGTACCTAGTTGCCAGAACGTCGTACTCGGCCAGCTATGCAAGGCCCGATTTGCCTAATAAGCCAAGTTTTCTTGAATTAATATATTTTCTCTAATTTTTTCCTTATGAAATGATAAAGCTATCCATTTCATTATGTATGAGGTCAATTTTTTTTAATGGAGTTAAAATTAACCTAGATATATGACCGAACCTAACCAACCTTACCTAACCTAACCTAACCTATCTTTATAGGTTAGGTTAGGTTAGGTAGCCGAAAAAGTTAGGTTAGTTTAGGTAGCCAAAAAAGTTAGGTTAGGTAGTCGAAACACATTTCATTCAGGAAAACTTGGCTTATTAGGCAAATCGGGCCTTGCATAGTAGGCTGAGAAGTGCGTTCTGGCTACTAGGTACGACATATATATATATATATATATATATATATATATATATATATATATATATATATATATATATATATATATATATATACATATATACAACCGGCATGCAAGACACGGCGAGGATAATGACATTATTAAGCGAAGCCTTACCACAGCCGGTTGTCCAGCAGAGAGAGAGCCCCGTTACCTAATGTCCCGCAACTCTGATGAGCCTGTCTGTCGCCCAGACGGAATCACGGTGAACCCCCTGGAAGAATGGTAGACAGTTGGTGTGGGACTACACATGCGTTTCAACTTTAGCCAATACCTATGTTGACTTCAGTGCTACACAAGCAGGAGGAGCTGCCAATCACCGGGAAGCTTCCAAGTCACGTAAATACAGAGACCTTGAGCACCACTACAATTTTGTCCTCATTGCCTCAGAGACACTTGGTGCCTGGGGTAAAAGTGCTGCTAGCTTTTTAAAGGAGTTGGGATCTAAGTTAATCGAAACAACTAGAGACCCTAGAGCTGCCAGTTTTCTTTTTCAGCGCCTTAGTGTGGCAATCCAGAGAGGAAATGCTCACTGCATCCATGGTTCCTGCCCGCCATCTGAGGAGCTGGAGGAGCTGTTCAACTTGTGACAAGCAGCCTTGTACCCTGCTTGTAATCAATATTGTAACTTTTTTGTGTAATGACATTTTCAAATAAAGTTAGATAAATATACACACTTACCAAAAGAATAGGGGTGGTAGGAGAAGAAAATATCAAAGTGTTCAGTGAGGATCCACAAGGTCTTCTTTGAGTACTCTTTATATTCTTCTCCGAGGCTATGGGTCCCTACACTTGCACCATAGGTGGTACCCTTCCTATATATATATATATATATATATATATATATATATATATATATATATATATATATATATATATATATATATATATATATATATATATATATATATATTGGTGTATACTGGCAGCAGGTTTTCTTTCAAACATGTTTCATTGAATATGACCGCATATTCTGTATTTATTATTTTCTGGTTTAGGGCTTCTATCCCTCTAACTATTTTCTTAGCATCAGGGCTTAATTGGAATAGGAGTTCTATTCTCCTATTCAATAGAACTCCTATTCCAATTAAGCCCTGATGCTAAGAAAATAGTTAGAGGGATAGAAGCCCTAAACCAGAAAATAATAAATACAGAATATGCGGTCATATTCAATGAAATATATATATATATATATATATATATATATATATATATATATATATATATATATATATATATATATATATATATATATTTATATATAGTAGGCATCCATCAGTCTCAGGGGACTATAGAGTTGGGCTCAGGTTGTCAGTCTGGAGTGGCCTCTCCATGGCGCGAAGCCAGGATAAGTTAAATAAGTTAATACGAGAGAGAAGCTGTCACCCATGCAGCAGGTCACCCTCTCCTCGGCGCCGAAAGACTCCAATGGAAAGGCAAACGCCAATATGATTGGTTCCAGCGCCGTCGCAGGAACTGTCAGAACGAGGTTGAAGGAAACAACGAACTGCCCTAAGGGCTCCTGCTCCGGAGTTAAACTTGAAGTTGGTAAAGGACGGCACAGGGCTCCAAACCCGGAGACCACACACACCAGCAAATGCAAGAACGACCTCAGCCTCCTGCAACAGAGCTTGGGCCACACGAGCCACAGGAGGTGGACGTCCTGGTCCCGCACCTACAGGTTCCAGACACAGCCCTCTTTCACCGAAGCCGGCTTCCTTCATCACCCATCAAAAGGAAAAATAATAAATTTAACTATTAACCACCATAGTGTGGATAATAACATTTCATTCACTTTGGACCACTGGAGACTCGAACCGCAGGCCACACAAACCTCAAGCCCACAGCTCTATCTACTGAGTCACCAAAACCTCTAAATAAGGAAAAATTCCAGAGACACCTCTGATGTGCAATTGGAATTTGAGGCCTTTCCTAGTATGCCACTTTGGCATGAAGGTCCTTGTCAAATAAATGGCTAAACACTAAACATAATAACGTCTGATTACACTTGGGACCATCAGTCAAATTGTATCAAAATACACAAATAACTGTTCTTCATATAAATTACATAAAACTGCTTGATACATCGAATACAATAAACACAAATAAATGTCGCTGAAAAATATTTACAAAAATATGAATAAGAGAGTTCACGGCTCTTGAGGATTTGTTCATAAGAATAAGAATACAGCGATCATAAGAATATAGCACCATTATTTACCTGTGATGAAAACTATTTATATTGAAGAAAATGGGAAGCATCATTATTAATAATGTTTCATATATTTTATTATTTCAATAAATCTTCCGCAAAACTACTTAATTTTCAAAACTATTAAGTTTCATAGTTACTTTAAACTACTCTCTTCTACCAAAATATTAAGTATATAATCATGGTTTCTCAACGGTTGCAATAAAGTGAATTCATCATTATTTGATGTTAAAAGTTGTGATATTGTTTTAAAATATATTAATTAAATAATGAAGCAGTTGTTAAATTCTGTCTCAAGTGTGCCGCGATGATAATCTTCTCTATTTTGTTGGTGAAAATACTTGGTGCAAGAACTTTTAATGCTAGACCAAAATACTTCAAAAGAAGAATATTGGAGACAATTTTGTGTCTTGCTTGGGAAAGTGTCTCCATAAGCCACCCATCACGGTAACGACCGTTCGTTAGTCTTTTATAATAAGCCTTTTATCCTGCAAACAGCCGGGGAAAAATAACCGTTTTTATTTTCCTCTTTTCAGGCAATAATCCTCGTATACTACACCCTTCGTTCCCAAACTTTTGGAAATAATATTAAGGAAACGTAATCATTTTTTATTTCAATATACACCAATAAAAGGGAATGTCTGTTTCCATGTTCATTTATTCAGGATATGAGGTCGGCCGTATAGGACTAACCTTAACAGCCTTTGCAGGGTGACTGTGGTTATTGAGGGGATAGTCAATGTTAACTTCCAACATCGCTAAATTCCAGATTCCTTCCTCACTGTTATTCAACTAACATTTGATATTCTGTATGTTGAATAAATGTCAGTTTGTCTCATGAAGTTTATGTACTGATGATTACAGAGGTGATGGAAAAGTAGCGAAGACTATGTAATGTGTGAAGGGGCATCTCAAGGCATGACACTGTTGATATGCTTGCAAAGACAGCCTGTAGAAAACCAGTGGTAGAAATTTATGTGGGTGTTTCATTAGCAGTGACAAAGAGAATACTTAAACAAATATCTAATGAAGATCTCACAGACCTAAAAAATTCACAAAGACCGGAAAGTTGTAGCATTAAATATTATGATAGATATCGTGAGGAGACATTCACATATGGGACTAATAGAACAAGAACCCGACAATGTGATGTTATAGTGGCCAGAATACGCCTGGGATATAGACGTATCTGGCAGCTTTCTCAAAACCCAAACGTTGAGTACACAATGTGTCAACTTTGTGAAAGAGAAAACATGCACTCTCTTGAACATTATATTGTAGAATGTCCCATACTGACTGACTTTCGCCCTCCTGGGCTAAGGTATGCTGAACTGTGTAATTACTATATGAGTACTTGAACACTTGATGATATATTGGACTTGTACCCATGATTAACCATGTAATGTATCAATTATACAATGTATGTATGTGATGTAACTATATAACCTGAGCTTGTAAAAGCACCTTCATCATCTTCAGTGATTAAGTGCTTAATTGCACACTAGTTTCTCTATCAGCTATCTCACCCTGTCAGAGTAAATGACAAATGTATGTGAATGCATGTGGGTGTGTATATATGTATGAATTTATATATTATTAAACATGACCGAAAAAGTAAGATTAATAATTCTAACACGAATTTTCTCAATATCTCTTATGTTTCTTTTCACTGTCGATGGTAACTGAAAAATTAATTCTCCAAAATTCTTTTCTTTTCAAGTCTGACGCGACACTTGAACGCGTTTCGTAATAACTTATTACATTTTTAAAGACTTTAGTTTACACACACACAACTATAACCTGAAAACACTAAACAGAGTTTAAACAGCTTTCATTTTATACCTGCATTTGGTTGAGGTGATATGTTACAACAGTTTTGGATGAGGTGAAAACAAACTTTCAACACAAGACAGAACACGAAGCAATGGGTATAATATTGGGTAAGGTAAAGGGAAGAATGGAAGTAACTGCAATGGGCGTATTGGCCCATATTTCTTGATGCTTCTATATTGGAGCGGAGTCTTGATGTGGGTAGAATATAGTTGTGCATTAATTGGCTGTTGATTGCTGGTGTTGACTTCTTAATGTGTGCCTCGCAGATATCAAGCCGCCTGCTATCGCTGTATCTATCGATGATTTCCGTGTTTTTTGTTAAGACTTCTACGTCTTAACAAAAGTCTTAACAACAAGTCTTAACAAAAAACACGGAAATCATCGATAGATACAGCGATAGCAGGGGGCTTGATATCTGCGAGGCACTAGACATTAAGAAGTCAACACCAGCAATCAACAGCCAATTAATGCACAACTATATTCTACCCATCTCAAGACTCCGCTCCAATATAACTGTATATAGAAAACAAATGCCATTTACAGAGATTTTGATACAACTGTAGTAAACAATACATTTAAACACAAACCAAACGAAATTGACTGTGTAAACCTAACTACCATTGAAATTACTAGGGGCCAGACGGCTGAGTGGACAGCACTCTGGATTTGTAGTTCTAAGGTTCCGGGTTCGATACCCGGCAGAGGCGGGAATAAATGGGCAGAGTTTATTTCACTCAGATGCCCCTGTTCACAAGCAGTAAATAGGTACCTGGGAGTTAGACAGCTGCTTCGGGTTGCTTCCTGAGGAGTGTGTAACAAAAAGGAGGCATGGCCGAAGACTGGGCCTCGGGGACGCTATACCCCGAAATTTCTTCAAGATAACCTCAATATATCCAACAGATGACCGAAAACTAAAAGTAAACAAAGGTTTCAACATAAACAACGGTTGAATTAAAAAAAAATATAAAAATAATAATAATAATTCACAAAACATTTCACCTTCATCGGGGCACAGTGAAAAATATCATGAAACACCTATGGGCAAGAAGAGAAAAAGAATTGCAATTGAAACTAAAGTTTGCAGCGGTAGACAGAAAGGCTTAACAGAGAGGGGGGCATGTTGATGTAGATAACGGGGGATAATACAAGCAGCATTAGTAGGCAAGTAGGTAGGTAAGCAGGCAAGTTTGTAAGTAGGCAAGTGGGTAGGTAGGTAAGTGGGTAGGTAGGTAAGTAGGCAAGCAGGAAGGTAAGCAGCAACTAGTCCTCCACTTCAGTGAAAAACCCGAGTAATATTCGCAATAATAAATTAGTATTTGAAAGACACTCAAAACGTTCATTTAATTGGTTAAATTGTAGGTGGTGATAGTTTTATTGGTCAAAGTGGTGGTAGTCAGAGTTTTTTTGGTTAATGGGCGGTAGTGACGGTTTTATTGGTTTAAGTGGAGGTAGTGATTATAGTGATTATGCAAATATATTACATATATATATATATATATATATATATATATATATATATATATATATATATATATATATATATATATATATATATATATATATATATATATATATATATATTACACACACAGAATCAATCTGGTTAGAAGGGATGCAGTACTCAGTGCGGTTCATCGCCTTTTTCCTTCCCTCTACCCGTTTGTAAACTCATGCTACAGCAAGAATCTAACTCTGCTTTTTGGGGGAACTTGAAATTGAGACACAAGAAGGTGTCCAACAGGCTGACCCCCTTGCTCCTTTTCTTTTCTGCCTAGTTATCAAGGAAGTCACCGATAACCTGTCCAGTGAGCTCAACATTTGGATTTTGGACGATGGTACTCTAGCTGGCTCCCCAGCCTCACTCTTGGACGACATAAGAATAATTCAGGAGCAAGGAGCAAGCCTAGGCCTCACCCTGAACCCTTCCTAGGGCGAAATAACCTCCACCAACCAGCACATAATAGAGCCAATAAAAGTTGTTTTGCCTGACATTCATACAACCAACCCTGAGGACAGCACACTCCTAGGTGCTCCTCTTGGAAGGAATGCCATCGACGGGGTCCTTGGTAAGAAGATCACTGACCTGAAGAGGATGAACGAGAGGATTGAAGACATCAATGCTCATGATGCACTTTACCTCATCACTAGATGCTTGTCCCTCCCCAGGCTGACCTACTTTCTAAGATGTTCGCCATCTTTCAACAATTAGAAGAGTACGACAGCTTTCTGTAATCAACACTAGAAAAAGCCCTCAATCTTTCCCTCAGCGACTCATAGTGGAAACTGGCCTCCCTTCCTGTCAGACTCGGGGGCCTTGGCGTGCGCACAGCAACACAAATTGCTGTACCAGCGTTCCTGTCCTCTTCAGTGGGGTCTGACAACTTGGTGAAGGAAATCCTACCTGAGCACCCAGTTCAACAGGCATGGGTATATGATCTCAGCTTCACAGACTGCACAACCAAATGGGTCTCTCTCGCAGGACCAGCACCCCAACCACCGCCTTCTGAAGCCCATAAACAATCGAGCTGGGATCGCCCCATTGGCGACCAAGAAGCTGCGAATTTGCTAGAAGCTGCGACAACACCACATGACACTGCCCGACATAGAGCTGTAGCAGCTCCCCATGCAGGTGATTTCCTATTAGCAATCCCAATGTCAGCAACCGGCACCCGTCTCTCACCGCAGGCCCTCCGAATTGCCGTGGCTCTCCGCCTCGCTGCCCCAATCCACACCGAATACAGGTGTATTTGTGGCGAGGCTGAGGCCGACAGATACGGACGGCATGGACTTCTCTGCCAAAGGACAGGAGGATGGCATGCAAGACACGGCGAGGTTAATGACATTATTAAGAGAAGCCTTACCACAGCCTTACCGACATGAACTTACCCGCCACCGTACCCTTCCTCGCCACCATACCCTTCCTCGCCACCATACCCCTTCCTCGCCACCATACCCCTTCCTCGCCACCATACCCCTTCCTCGCACCCATACCTCTTCCTCGCCACCATAACCCTTCCTCGCCACCATAACCCTTCCTCGCCACCATACCCCTTCCTCGCCACCATATCTCTTCCTCGCCACCATACCCATTCCTCTCCACCATACCTCTTCCTCGCCACCATACCCCTTCCTCGCCACCATACCCCTTCCTCGCCACCATACCCCTTCCTCGCCACCATAGCTCTTCCTCGCCACCATAACCCTTCCTCGCCACCATACCCCTTCCTCGCCACCATACCTCTTCCTCGCCACCATACCCATTCCTCTCCACCATACCTCTTCCTCGCCACCATACCCCTTCCTCGCTACCATACCCCTTCTCGCCACCATACCCCTTCCTCGCCACCATACCTCTTCCTCGCCACCATACCCATTCCTCTCCACCATACGCCTTCCTCGCCACCATACCCCTTCCTCGCCACCATTACCCTTCCTCGCCACCATACCCTTCCTCGCCACCGTACCCTTCCTCGCCACCATACCTCTTCCTAGCCACCATACCCCTTCCTCTCCACCATATACCTCTTCCTCGCTACAATACCCCTTCCTCGCCACCATACCCCTCCCTCGGCACCATACCTCTTCCTCGCCACCATAACCATTCCTCGCCACCATAACCCTTTCTCGCCACCATAACCCTTCCTCGCCACCGTACCCTTCCTCGCCACCATACCCCTTCCTCGCCACCATATCTCTTCCTCGCCACCATACCCATTCCTCTCCACCATACCTCTTCCTCGCCACCATACCCCCTTCCTCGCCACCATACCCTTCCTCGCCACCATAACCCTTCTTCGTCACCATACCCCCTTCCTCGCCACCATACCCCTTCCTCGCCACCGTACCCTTCCTCGCCACCGTTCCCTTCCTCGCCACCATACCCCTTCCTCGCCATCATAACCCTTCCTCGCCAGTATAACCCTTCCTCGCCACCATATCTCTTCCTCGCCACCATACTTCTTCCTCGCTACCAAACCCCTTCCTCGCCACCGTACCCTTCCTCGCCACCATACCTCTTCCACGCCACCATACCCCTTCTTCGCCACCATACCCCTTCCTCGCCACCATACCCCTTCCTCGCCACCATACCCCTTCCTCGCCACCATACCCCTTCCTCGCCACTATACCTCTTCCTCGCCACCATAACCCTTCCTCGCCACCATAATCCTTCCTCGCCACCATAACCCTTCTTCGCCACCATACCCTTTCCTCGCCACCATACCCCTTCCTCGCCACCATAACCCTTCCTTGCCACCATAACCCTTCCTCGCCACGATAACCCTTCCTCGCCACCGTACCCTTCCTCGCCACCATACCCCTTCCTCGCCATCATAACTCTTCCTCGCCACCATACCCATTCCTCTCCACTATACCTCTTCCTCTCCACCATATCCCTTTCTCGCCACCATACCCCTTTCTCGCCACCATACCCCTTCCTCGCCACCATACCCCTTTCTCGCCACCATAACCCTTCCTCGCCACCATACCCCTCCTCGCCACCATACTCTTCCTCGCCACCATACCCCTTCCTTGCCACCATAACCCTTCCTCGCCACTATACCCTTCCTCGCCAACGTACCCTTCCTCGCCACCATACCTCTTCCTCGCCACCATACCCCTTCCTCTCCACCATACTTCTTCCTCGCTACAATACCCCTTCCTCGCCACCATACCCCTTCCTCGCCACCATACCCCTTCCTCGCCACCGTACCCTTCCTCGCCACCGTACCCTTCCTCGCCACCATACCCCTTTCTCGCCACCATACCCCTTCCTCGCCACTGTACCCTTCCTCACCACCATACCCCATCCTCGCCACCATACCCCCTTCCTCGCCACCATACCCCTTCCTCGCCACCATACCCCTTCCTCGCCACCATACCCCTTACCCGCCACCGTACCCTTCCTCGCCACCATACCCTTCCTCGCCACCATACCCCTTCCTCGCCACCATACCCCTTCCTCGCCACCATACCCCTTCCTCGCACCCATACCTCTTCCTCGCCACCATTACCCTTCCTCGCCACCATAACCCTTCCTCGCCACCATAACCCTTCCTCGCCACCGTACCCTTCCTCGCCACCATACCCCTTCCTCGCCACCATACCTCTTCCTCGCCACCATACCCATTCCTCTCCACCATACCCCTTCCTCGCCACCATACCCCTTCCTCGCCACCATTACCCTTCCTCGCCACCATACCCTTCCTCGCCACCGTACCCTTCCTCGCCACCATACCTCTTCCTAGCCACCATACCCCTTCCTCTCCACCATACCTCTTCCTCGCTACAATACCCCTTCCTCGCCACCATTCCCCTTCCTCGGCACCATACCTCTTCCTCGCCACCATAACCATTCCTCGCCACCATAACCCTTTCTCGCCACCATAACCCTTCCTCGCCACCGTACCCTTCCTCGCCACCATACCCCTTCCTCGCCACCATATCTCTTCCTCGCCACCATACCCATTCCTCTCCACCATACCTCTTCCTCGCCACCATACCCCTTCCTCGCCACCATACCCCTTCCTCGCCACCATACCCCTTCCTCGCCACCATACCTTTTCCTCGCCACAATAACCCTTCCTCGCCACCATAACCTTTCCTCGCCACCATAACCCTTCCTCGCCACCGTAGCCTTCCTCGCCACCGTACCCCTTCCTCGCCACCATACCTCTTCCTCGCCACCATACCCATTCCTCTCCACCATACCTCTTTTTCGCCACCATACCCCTTCTTCGCCACCATACCCCTTCCTCGCCACCATACCCCTTCCTCGCCACCATACCTCTTCCTCGCCACCATACCCATTCCTCTCCACCATACCCCTTCCTCGCCACCCTACCCCTTCCTCGCCACCATTACCCTTCCTCGCCACCATACCCCTTCCTCGCCACCATACCTCTTCCTCGCCACCATACCCCTTCCTCGCCACCATACCCCTTCCTCGCCACCATACCCCTTCCTCGCCACTATTACCCTTCCTCGCCACCATACCCTTCCTCGCCACCATAACCCTTCCTCGCCACCATACCTCTTCCTAGCCACCATATCCCTTCCTCGCCACCATTACCCTTCCTCTCCACCATACCTCTTCCTCGCTACAATACCCCTTCCTCGCCACCATACCCCTTCCTCGCCACCATACCCCTTCCTCGCCACCCTACCCCTTCCTCGCCACCGTACCCTTCCTCGCCACCGTACCCTTCCTCGCCACCATACCCCTTCCTCGCCACCATACTCCTTCCTCGCCACCATACCCCTTCCTCGCCACCATACCCCTTCCTCGCCACCGTACCCTTCCTCGCCACCATACCCTTCCTCGCCACCATACCCCTTCCTCGCCACCATACCCCTTCCTCGCCACCATACCCCTTCCTCGCCACCCTACCCTTTCCTCGCCACCATACCCTTCCTCGCTACCATACCCCTTCTTCGCCACCGTACCCTTCCTCGTTACCATACCCCTTCCTCTCCACCATACCCCTTCCTCGCCACCATACCCTTCCTCGCCACCATACCCCTTCCTCGCCACCATACCCCTTCCTCAACACCATACCCTTCCTCGCCACCATACCCTTCCTCGCCACCATACCCCTTCCTCGCCACCATACCCCTTCCTCGTCACCATACCCCTTCCTTGCCACCATACCGTTCCTCGCCACCATACCCCTTCCTCGCCACCATACCCCTTCCTCGCCACCATACCCTTTCCTCGTCACCATACCCCTTCCTTGCCACCATACCCCTTCCTCGCCACCATACCCTTCCTCGCCACCATACCTTTCCTCGCCACTATACCCCTTCCTCGTCACCATACCCCTTCCTCGCCACCGTACCCCTTCCTTGCCACCATACCCTTCCTCGCCAACATACCCCCTTCCTCGCCACCATACCCCTTCCTCGCCACCATACCCCTTCCTCGTCACCATACCCCTTCCTCGCCACCATACCCCTTCCTTGCCACCATACCCTTCCTCGCCAACATACCCCCTTCCTCGCCACCATACCCCTTCCTCGCCACCATACCCCTTCCCCGTCACCATACCCCTTCCTCGCCACCATACCCCTTCCTTGCCACCATACCCTTCCTCGCCAACATACCCCCTTCCTCGCCACCATACCCCAAAATGTCTTACTGGCTTGTTGCCTCCTTTTGATAATTACCAACCCTGTGGCTCCTGGCTCTCGTTCTTTTTGCTCTCTCCTTTTTTCCTTTGTCCTGCATTATTAAGGTTCCTTTTACACAGTTTTATGAGTTATTTAATAAGTGAACAATAAATGTCTATTCACCTGTGAGGTGGAGGTTTAGCGCAGATACTTATATATAGCCTGGTTGGTTAATGTGTACATGCTATGATTAGCTGTATGGGGGGTTGATGGGTAGTGGGGTGGTTGGTGGGTAGTACTCACCTAGTTTAACTCACCTAGTTGTGCTTGCGGGGGTTGAGCTCTGGCTCTTTTGTCCCGCTTTCAACCGTCAATCAACTGATGTACAGATTCGTGAGCCTACTGGGATCTATCATATTTACATATGAAACTGTGTATGGAGTCAGCCTCCACCACATCACTTCCTAATGCATTCCATTTACTAACTACTCTGACATTGAAAAAGTTCTTTCAACTGTCTCTGTGGATCATTTCGGTACTCAGCTTTCGCTTCCACCTGTGTCCCCTTGTGCGTGTACCACCAGTGTTAAATAATCCATCCTTGTCTACCCTGTCAATTCCCCTGAGAATTTTGTATTTGGTGATCATGTTTCCCCTAGCTCTTCTGTCTTCCAGCGACGTGAGGTGCAGTTCACGCAGCCTGTCCTTATAACTCTTGCCTCTTAGTTCCAGGACTAGCCTAGTGGCATACCTCTGATCTTTTTCCAGCTTCGTCTTGTGCTTGACTAGGTCCGGGCTTCATACTGGGGCTGCATACTCCAGGATTGGTCTTACATATGTGGTATACAAGGCTCTGAAGGATTCCTTAAACAGGTTTCTGAAAGCAGTTCTGATGTTAGCGAGCCTCGCATAGGCCGCTGATGTTATTCTTTTGATGTGGGGCTTCAGGAGGCAGGTTTGGTGTGATATCAGCTCCTAGATCTTTTTCCTCTGTCCGTTTCCTGAAGGACTTCATCTCCTATTCGGTATTCAGTGACTGGCCTCCTAGTTTCATTACCTTTCATTTACTTGGGTTGAACTTTAGTAGCCATTTGTCGGACCATTCCTTCAGTTTGTCTAGGTCATCTTGTTGCCTCATACTGTCTTCCTCTGTCCTGATTCTCCTCATAATTTTTGCATTATCAGCAAACATTGAGAGGAACAAGTCAATTCCTTCTGGGAGATCATTTGCGTATATCAGAAACATCATAGGTCCATGGACTGATCCCTGTGGGATTCCACTGGTGACTCCCCCGCTACTCCGAGATCTCACTCCTCACAGTGACACGCTGCGTCCTGTTGCTTAGGTACTGTCTTATCCAGTGGAGTACCTTCCCTTTCACTACTGCCTGCATTTGCCCAGCCCTCTCTCTCGTGCCTAATTTTTGTTGCCTGGTCATAGAACTCAATTAAACCTGTTAGGCATGATTTGCCATATCTGAACCCATGATGATGTTGTGTTACAAAGTTCTTTCGCTCCAGATGTTCTAGTAGCTTTTCGTACTATCTTCTCCATCATCTTACATGGAATGCAAGTTAGGGAGACTAGCTTGTAGTTCAGTTCCTCCTGCCTATCACCCTTCTTGATTACTGGGACTACATAGGCCGTCTTCCAAATTTTTGGCAGTTCACCCGTTACCAGTGACTAGTTGTACATCATGGAGAGTGGCAGGCATAGAGCTTCTGCTCCTTCCTTTAGAATCCATGGTGAGATTCCATCAGGGCCTATAGCCTTTGTCACATCCAAATCCAGCAGATGTTTCCTCACCTCCCCACCGGTAATCACAAACTCCTCTAGTGGTGTCTGGTTTGATGTTCCCTCTCTTATCTCTGGGACGTCTAATTGCTCTGAGGTGAAGATTTCCTGGAATTTCTTATTGAGTTCCTCGCACACTTCCTTGTCATTTGTATGGAATCTTTCTGCCAATATCCAGGTTTTCATTACCTGTTCCTTCTCTGTTGTTTTCCTCCTGATGTGGCTATGCAGCAGTTTTCAGTCGAGTCTGATTTGCTTGCTATGTCATTTTCATATTGCCTCTCTACCTCTTTTCTCACCCTGACGTATTCATTGCTGGTGCTCTGGTATCTTTCTCTGCTCTCTAGTGTTTTGTTGTTTCTATAGTTTCTCCATGTTCTTTTACTTAGTTGCTTTGCTAGCTTACTTGTAAGATTAAAACATGGGATTCTCATCTGCATTTCATTTTTTTCCTTTTGGACTGGGACGAACTTGACTGCTGCCTCCTTACACTTCTGTGTCATGTTTATGTCTTGAACCGTCTATCCTCTAGCTCGGTTCCTGAAGCTATGTTAGTTAGGAATTTTCTCATCTCATAGTTTCCCTTCCGGAATGCCAGAATCTTGCTTTCTGGTCCCTTCCTTAGTACATTAACCCTTCTTAGATCAGATATTCAAAAAAAAGTTTGTGTGGTGGCTGGTGGGTAGTGTGGTGGAGGGTGCGTAGTGTAGTGGTTGGTGCGTAGTGTGGTGGTTGGTGGGTAGTGTGGTGGTTTGTGGGTAGTGTGATTGTTGGTGCGTAGTGTAGTGGTTGGTGCGTAGTGTGGTGGTTGGTGGGTAGTGTGATTGTTGGTGCGTAGTGTAGTGGTTGGTGCGTAGTGTGGTGGTTGGTGGGTAGTGTGGTGGTTTGTGGGTAGTGTGATTGTTGGTGCGTAGTGTAGTGGTTGGTGCGTAGTGTGGTGGTTGGTGGGTAGTGTGGTGGTTTGTGGGTAGTGTGGTGATTGGTGGGTAGTGTGGTGGTTGGTGGGTAGTGTGGTGGTTTGTGGGTAGTGTGGTGGTTGGTGGGTAGTGTGGTGGTTGGTGGGTAATGTTGTGGCTGGTAGGTAGTGTGGTGGTTGGTGGGTAGTGTGGTGGTTGGTGCGTAGTGTAGTGGTTGGTGCGTAGTGTGGTGGTTGGTGGGTAGTGTGGTGGCTGGTGGGTAGTATGGTGGTTTGGTGGTTTGTGGGGTAGTTTGGTGGTTGGTGGGTAGTGTGGTGGTTGGTGGGTAGTGTGGTGGTTGGTGGGTAGTGTGGTGATGTGGTGGGTAGTGTGGTGGTTGGTGGGTAGTGTGGTGGCTGGTGGGTAGTGTGATGGTTAGTGTGTAGTGTGGTGGTTGGCGGGTGGTGTGGTGGTTGGTGGGTGGTGTGGTGGTTTGTGGGTGGTGTGGTGGTTGGTGGGTGGTGTGGTGGTTGGTGGGTGGTGTGGTGGTTGGTGGGTGGTGTGGTGCTTGGTGGGTGGTGTGGTGGTTGGTGGGTGGTGTGGTGGTTGGTGGGTGGTGTGGTGGTTGGTGGGTGGTGTGGTGGGTGGTGTGGTGGTTGGTGGGTGGTGTGGTGGTTGGTGGGTGGTGTGGTGGTTGGTGGGTGGTGTGGTGGTTGGTGGGTGGTGTGGTGGTTGGTGGGTAGTGTGGTGCTGTGGTGGGTAGTGTGGTGGTTGGTGGGTAGTGTGGTGGTGTGGTGGGTAGTGTGGTGGTGTAGTGGGTAGTGTGGTTATGTGGTGGATAGTGTGGTGGGTAAGTGGGGAGGCAGTTTGGTGGTGTGGTGAGTAGTGTGGTGGTTGGTGGGTAGTGTGTGTGTAGTGGTTGCGGGGGAGGTAGTGTGGTGGTGTGGTGAGTAGTGTGGTGGTTGAGGGGGTAATCTGGTGGTGTGGTTGGTAGTGTGGTGGTGTGGTGGGTAGTGTGGGGGTTGGTGGGTAGTGTGGTGGGTAGTGGGGGGGGGTTGATAGGTAGTGTGGGGGTTGGTGGGTAGTGTGGTGGGTAGTGTGGTGGTGTGGTGGGTAGTGTGGTGGTGTGGTGGGTAGTGTGGTGGTGTGGTGGGTAGTGTGATGGTGTGGTGGGTAGTGTGGTGGTGTGGTGGGTAGTGTGATGGTGTGGTGGGTAGTGTGGTGGTGTGGTGGGTAGTGTGGTGGTGTGGTGGGTAGTGTGATGGTGTGGTGGGTAGTGTGGTGGTGTGGTGGGTAGTGTGGTGGTGTGGTGGGTAGTGTGATGGTGTGGTGGGTAGTGTGGTGGTGTGGTGGGTAGTGTGATGGTGTGGTGGGTAGTGTGGGGGTTGGTGGGTAGTGTGATGGTGTGGTGGGTAGTGTGGTGGTGTGGTGGGTAGTGTGATGGTGTGGTGGGTAGTGTGGGGGTTGGTGGGTAGTGTGATGGTGTGGTGGGTAGTGTGGTGGTGTGGTGGGTAGTGTGGTGGTGTGGTGGGTAGTGTGGTGGTGTGGTGGGTAGTGTGGTGGTGTGGTGGGTAGTGTAGTAATCGTTGGGTAGTGTGGATGACATTAAATCTCATTATTTTTGACACAATATACATAACTTCAGAAGAATAACATACAAAGTTACATGCTGGTACAGCAGCCACATTAACTAGTACCCCCTCTACTGATGCCATTTATTTAACCCAAACAAGGACATTTCGTCTTGAGACGACACACAAATGTTACAAATTTCATTGAGTGAAATAATCAACAAATTATTAAAAGGAGTTTGAAATAATTTTGTTCCAAAACAAGTAAATTCACGTTAACTGTAAATCGAAAAATATTTAAGACATAGTAACCCATTTTTGTCCCGAATTCGCACGAGGGAATTTATCTCCTGAGTGGGCAGGAACTGTCTATAATGATGTCACGACGGGGGGGGGGGGGAGGTCTTTATTATCTTCTTTAATTAGTTATCTTCAATCATATCAATAAGTGTCTCTTCATCGCGTTCATGGTGGGTTGAGGTGTTGTGGTGATGTGGTGGGTACTAGTGTAGTGGTGATGTGGTGGGTGTTAGTGTGGTGGTGGTGGTGATGTGGTGGGTGTTAGTGTGATGGTGGTGGTGGTGATGTGGTGGGTGTTAGTGTGATGGTGGTGGTGGGTGTTAGTGTGGTGGTGGTGATGTGGCGGGTGCTAGTGTGGTGGTGGTGTTGGTTGAGATGTGGTGGGTGCTAGTGTGGTGGTGGTTGTGATATGGTGGGTGCTAGTGTGGTGTTGGTTGTGATGTGGTGGGTGCTAGTGTGGTGGTGGGTTTGGTGATGTGGTGGGTGTTAGTTTGGTGGTGATGTGGTGGGTGCTAGTTTGGTGGTGATGTGGTGGGTGCTAGTGTAGTGAAGGTGGTGATGTGATTGGTGTTAGTGTGGTGGTGGTGGTGATGTGGTGGGTGCTAGTGTGATGGTGGTGATGTGGTGGGTGTTAGTGTGGTGGTAGTGCTGATGTAGTGGGTGCTGGTTGATACCTGGTTGATACCTGGTTGATGGGGTTCTGGGAGTTCTTCTACTCCCCAAGCCCGGCCCGGAGTCAGACTTGACTTGTGAGAGTTTGGTCCACCAGGCTGTTGCTTGGATCGGCCTGCAGGCCCACATACCCACCACAGCCCGGTTGGTCCGGCACTCCTTGGAGGAAACAATCTAGTTTCCTCTTGAAGATGTCCACGGTTGTTCCTGTAATATTTCTGATGCTCGCTGGTAGGACGTTGAACAACCGTGGACCTCTGAGGTTCATACAGTGTTCTCTGATTGTGCCTATGGCTCCTCTGCTCTTCACTGGTTATATTCTGAATTTTCTTCCATGTCGTTCACTCCAGTACGTTGTTATTTTATTGTGCAGATTTGGGACCTGTCCCTCCAGTATCTTCCATGTGTATATTATTTGGTATCTCTCTCGTCTCCTTTCTAGTGATTACATTTGGAGAGCTTTGAGACGATCCCAATAATTTAGGTGCTCTATCTCGTCTATGCGTGCCGTATATGTTCTCTGTATTCCCTCAATTTCAGCAATCTCTCCTGCTCTGAAGGGGGAAGTGAGTACTGAGCAGTACTCAAGACGGGACAACACAAGTGATTTGAAGAGTACAGCCATTGTGATGGGATCTCTGGACTTGAAGGTTCTCGTAATCCATCCTATCATTTTTCTGGCTGACGCAATACTTGCTTGGTTATGCTCCCTAAACGTTAGGTCGTCGGACATCATTATTCCCAAATCCTTGACATGCTGTTTTCCTACTATGGGCAGATTCGATTGTGTTTTGTACCCTGTATTATGTTTAAGATCCACATTTTTGCCGTACCTGAGTACCTGGAATTTATCACCGTTAAACATCATATTATTTTCTGCTGCCCAATCGAAAACTTTGTTAATATCTGTTTGTAGTTTATCAATGTCTTCAGCAGAGGTAATTTTCATGCTGATATTTGTATCATCTGCAAAGGATGACACGAAGCTGTGACTTGTGTTTTTGTCTATATCTGATATGAGAATAAGGAACAGCAGTGGTGCAAGGACTGTACCTTGAGGTACAGAGCTTTTAACTGCGCTCGGACTCGATTTTACTTGATTGACTGTTACTCTTTGTGTTCTGTTCGACAGGAAATTGAGTATCCAGCGACTTACTTTACCAGTTATACCCATTGACCTCATTTTGTGTGCAATCACTCCATGGTCACATTTGTCGAATGCAAAATCTGTGTATACGACATCTGCACTATGTTTTTCCTCTAATGCCAAAGTAATTTTGTCATAGTGGTCAAGTAGCTGTGACAGGCATGAACTTCCAGCTCTAAATCCATGCTGGCCTGAATTGTGGAGGTCATTGGTTTCCATGAATCTAGTGACCTGACTCCTGATCACTCTTTCAAATACTTTTATCATGTGGGACGTTAGTGCAACTGGTCTATAATTCTTTGCCAGTGCTACTGTGGTGTTGATGGTAATGTTGTGGGTGCTAGTGTGGTGGTGGTAGTTATGTGGTGTGTACTAGTGTGGAGGTGGTGGAGATGTAGTGGGTGCTAGTGTGGAGGTGGTGATGTGGTGGGTGCTAGTGTGGTGATGTGGTGGGTGATAGTGTGATGATGGTGATGTGGTCGGTGCTAGTGTGGTGGTGGTGGTGGTGGTGATGTTGTGGTGGTGGTGGGGATGTGGTGGGTGCTAGTGTGGTGGTGGTGGTTGGGGTGGTGGTCATGTTGTGGGTACTAGTGTGATGGAGGTGGTGGTTGTGATGTGGTGGATGCTAGTGTGGTGATGTGGTGGGTGCTAGTGTGGAGGTGGTGGTTGTTACGTACTCCTAGCAGAATACGTATATAAATTTAAAATAACTGGTTTTATTTTATTATATCATTGCCTGTATATGTACACACATTGTGTTTTTGGTAATTATCGTGTGGTGTGGCAGCGTCAGTGGAGACAGGAGCGCGGTTGCTTTACACACGTCTAGTACCTGTTTGATTCGGGAAAGCTGGACCTGTTCAGTTTGGGAGTTCCAGATGTCACTTTTATTTAGTTTAGGTAATTGTTTATTTACTGTAATTAAACAGGTGGCATTGTACTTATATATTTTGTAAGTAACTATTATCTGTAATTTGCATTCTTGTGTGTTTTGAGAACGAGTGGTTGTTCAATTAGTTTTAAATATTAAAAAGTCCTTAGTTTCCATCCCTCATCCTGGGATGAGGCAGACGGGAGGTGAGAATTTGGGTAGCGCCAGAGCGAGAGTCAGTGGCTGAACAGGACTCGAAGGAGTAACATGTGGGAGATAAGTCTGTACATTCATGTTGTGCCATATTTTATTTTGTTATATTAAGTGATTTGACAATACTTTCGTTTGTTGTATAAGTTACTTGACCATCTGTGTTTTTTTATTATACTGTCTTGAAAATATATCTATATAATATTTTGTATCTATTCTTCAGTCCTAAAGGAAGGTTTTTATTTATGTGCTCATTACTTATCAAGGGGTTATACTGGTGATCCGCTCTTGAGAACAGCAGTTTTCTCGTATCCCTAGACGTAATTAAAGCTTGGCTGCTGTAGGGTCACGAGCCGTAACGAACGATAGGTAACAAAGAGTTATGGGGGCCTGTCCAGGAGATACTGTTCCCACTTAACCTTAATTATGCTAATCTAACCTTGCCTTCCTAGGTACCATTCTGTCAAGTGTCTGTGTGTTTCTTAAGAACTATTCCATGTGCCAAGCAAGCCTTCCTGTGTGTCAAGTAACAACGCTTCACGATTTTGAGGTAAGTCATCCTATATATTTTGTTTGTGCAGTGAGGCCAAGCGAATTTTCAGTGTGGTGACAATTTTACAGTGAAGTGTAGTGCAGTGCCATTGTTTTTAATTATTGTTGTGAATCAAGTGCCAAGTGTTAGTAACGATGGAGGAGAAAGTTGCAGCGTTGGTGGCTCACCCAGACTTTGAAGGGATTAAGAGCCTTAAAAAGACTGAGTTAATACAAATGGCAAATCATTTGGATTTGACCGCCAACAATAGAATGGTTAAAGCCCAAATATTGAAAGTCATTGTGACGCATTTTGTTGAGAATGGAGAGTTAGATGAAGAAATTCTAGAAGAGTTAAAAGAGGAATCGAGTGATCAGATGACGTTAAAGCGTCTTGAGTTAGAAGCGCAAATAGCCAATGCTAAGCTTGAAGCTCAAAAAGAACAGAGAATATTAGAACTTGAAGCTCAAAAAGAACAGAAAATATTAGAGGCTGAAGCTCGTCAAAGAGAAATTGAAGCTCAACAGCAACAGTAAATATTAGAGGCTGAAGCTCAGCAGAGGGAGCTTGAGACTAGACGTTTAGAAATTGAGGCACAGTTACAAATAGAAGCCACAAAAAGGCAACAATTAGAGATTCAACAACAAATGGCTGACACTAACTTCAGGCTTGAAACACAGCGTATGGCAGCTGGGCATGGAAATACTAGTAATGTTTCAATAAATAGTGATAATAATCCCATAAGGATGCATAAGTATATAGAGTTACCCAAGTTCAATGAGGAGGATCCTGAGGTTTTCTTTGCACATTTTTATAAAATTGCCATCAGTATGAACTGGCCAAGGGATCAGTGGGTAGCCATTATGCAGTCTCAATTTAAGGGGCGTAGTCAGGAGGTTTTCACATCCCTACCTGACGCTCATAGTTTTGATTATGAATTTGTAAAGAAAAGCATCTTAAATGCGTATCAGTTAAATCCAGAGGCACACAGGCAAAAGTTTAGAAACCTAAGGAGGATAAGTGATCAGACAATAGCAGATTTTACTCGTCAGAAGACGAATTTTTGCAACAGATGGTTAAAGTCACTGACTTTGATGCTCTAAAGAATCTTCTTATAATGGAAGAAGTATTGTCATGTCTCCCAGACCAGTTGTCTACTTTTATGGCAGAACAAAAGAATGTAACAGACATTTATGAGCTGTCAAAGCTCGCGGATGAGCATGAGCTGTTGACTAAGGCCCAGTTTACGGCCACTTCACCTAAGTCTAGTCGTAGAGTAAATTATAATGCTCCCCGAACTCCTTATCAGAATCCATCCAGTCCTAGTGCTCCAGTTACTCCCATGAGCTCTTCTCTTACAAAACCTAACCCTGCTACTTCCTTGTCAGGAATGTCAAATAATAATAAGGTTATTTCTAAACCTACAGTTGGTTCTACCAGTGTGTCCACTGTAAGGTTCTGTTCCCATTGTAAGAGAAAAGGCCATGGAATTAATTCATGTTTTATATTGCACCCTGAGTTACGACCAACTGGTCTCATTTATTGCAGAGGTGTGCAAAATAAACTTACTAATAAACATGTAACTGTAAACCCCAATTGGGTGAAACAGTATTCACCATATATGTCTTCAGGTGAAGTTTTGTGTATTAATGGGAAGTGGAAGCCAGTGGTTATTCTTCGTGATACAGGTGCTTCCCAAACCATAATTTCATCCAGTATTCTTTCTGATGTTGAAAAGAGAGATACTGGAAAGTTTGTTGTTCTTCAGAGTGTTGCAGGATGTAAAACTGTACCTCTAATAGACATTAATTTCAGATCCACCATTACACCACGTTTATGCACTGTGGGTGTTAGTACACAGTTGCCCATCCCAGGTGTGGATGTTATATTGGGTAATGATGTGGCCATAAATCATGTTGTGGGTGAGAATGATCCCCGTTTGTGTAAACAGCCAGTTGCAGACCATGTTTATTCTGCCTGTGCTGAAGTTAGTTCTATGAATGAACCTGTTGTAGAAGATGGTTTTGTCCATTCTACCTGTGCTGATGTCAGTACTAATATAAATCCAGTTGTCAGTTCTGATGTTGTTACTCAAGCATTTGTTCCAGTAACCAGTACCCCTTCAGTGGAGAAGTGGGATGTGGTTGTTCCAGATTCCTGTGTGGCCGACCTAGTTGTTGAGAGTAAGCCTGATACTATGACTCTGCTTTATTCCCATAAATTGGGAAAGGATGTCCATGTACCGTTGTCTTGCCCGCTCACTACGAACGTTGTGCCAGGAGTTGAGAGAAACTTAAAAGCCACGACTCTGTATTCCAGCCAAGTGAATGGTTTAGGACAAGATGTCGGGTTGGCAGAAGTATTCCCGCTCACTCCAAGTTTAGAATCAGTTGTCGAGAGTAAGTCTGTTGTAGAGGCCCCGCCTCACCCTAGTCAAGGTGATATAATAGGGGAGGAGGTCAAACTACCTGTTACTTGCCCGCTCGTTTCAGATTCCCTTCATTTAGGTGCTTTGAGTAGAACTGACCCTAAGATTTCAGAGAGAAGCAAGGAGATAGTCTGTACTGTAGATCCAGTTTTGGAGAGTGTGGGAAAGCAGCCAGAGGATCAGCTTCTGTTGAGTAGATGGAGACCCATTGAGCCTCCCTCTTCAGTTGTCTGTGAGGATGTGACCCAGCTTGGTAGTGATATTATTGATTGTGAGCAGACAGTACTCCAAGCAGCTCCAGAAGTCATGGGAGGAAATTTTGGTAAAATCATTAAGAGTGGTAAAGTAGCATTTGGATCTAAGTTGCGGAGTTGTGATTCTTATTCTATGTGGAGTAAGTATTTCTCATTGTGTACATTGAGTCAGAGGGTGTGTAGGATGTTGAAATCTACTTTTATTCTGCAGGAGCCATTTTCTTGTGAAGTAATGGACTGTGGGACATCTTTGTCAAGCCTTGTGGTTGAGCAGAGAGAGTTTACTCAAGTAGGTTGTGCATCCAGTTCTGAGGAAGTGGTGAGTTATACTAGAGCAGTGTCTCTATATTCAGATCAAATTAATTGTAATGCACGAGTGATAAAAGTGTATGTTCCACTCAAGTGTGGTGTTGACTTTCAGAGTCCTATTGTGGGTGAAGGATTAAATCATACTGGGGAGCAGATGTTTGAGGCTCCAGGTGTGTATTTCAAGTTGGAGGATAAGGTTATCCTACCTAGTGTTAATCATTGTGAAGGGTTTCAGATTGTCCTTGGGCGTTTCCCAGGTAATCTGCTGTTCATCTTCAAGATGTTAAGACCCTTAAACCTCTTGGTTGATTGGTTGTCATCAGACGTAAATCACTTGGGAAGTGATGGTGAGGGTTGTAAAGTTTTCGGCATGTTTTATTTAGTCTTTTGGAAGACTAGACGGTTGATGAAAGTGTGTGTTGTGTTCAAGTTCACCATCAGGGGGTGTGAACTTGTTTTCGGAGTTATGATTGAGATATGGTGCCTAGGCATATGCCTGTTTTCTTTCACTGATCGTTATGACAGAGTTATGAGGCAATTGATTTCTGTGTTCCTTATGGATCATCTGAGTCAGTTCGATCAGGTAGTCTTTGCACTTATCTTGGGTTGTATTTCTTGGTTTGAAGGTCAAAGGTTCGCTAAGTCGGTGTCTTGTGTTTCGAAAGGTTCTATGAAGGGGAAAGTCTTATGCATAATTGTGAGGTTTAATGCTAATTTCTCTAATTTTAGTATACATTGGGCGAGAGTATGTGTTCCACAGAGGATCAAGAGTGATGAAGAGCAGATGTCTGTGTCAGAGCATACCCAGGAGAAGTCCCAAATCTACTCAACATCCAGTCAGCTTCAATTTAGCAGTTCAGCTCCAGAAAAGGGGAGAAATGGAAAATGGAGTCTGTCTTGGAAAAATTCACCATGTGGAAAAGGGATCACATGGAAATACGGAACTGATCTTAGAGACATAGTGGAAACAGATAGGAAGATAAATTGCTGTGATAACTGTGTGCAAGCAGCTATCTTTATTGACAATTCTATTCATGCTAATAATGATAATGTTGATAGGTGTGTGAAATATGATCTGAAACAAAGTGAAATAAATGAGATAGTACCTTGGAGAGATAAATTTGCATACTCCAGTGACACATATGTAGAACATAGTCATAAGACTGAAATTTCTGAGTTTCCTGTAAGACTATATTTGGAGTGTTTTCATTTTGGTCCAGAAATGTGTTCTTATTATTTTTACATGTTTGGTGTAATTAATACCATAAATCTCAAGTGTCATACATTTTACTTTGAAAAAATACCATTGATCTTCAATCTATTGCATTTTTTTTCTTGGAGGTGGAAGTGTTACGTACTCCTAGCAGAATACGTATATAAATTTAAAATAACTGGTTTTATTTTATTATATCATTGCCTGTATATGTACACACATTGTGTTTTTGGTAATTATCGTGTGGTGTGGCAGCGTCAGTGGAGACAGGAGCGCGGTTGCTTTACACACGTCTAGTACCTGCTCGATTCGGGAAAGCTGGACCTGTTCAGTTTGGGAGTTCCAGATGTCACTTTTATTAAGTTTATAAAGTATTTATTTACTGTAATTAAACAGGTGGCATTATACTTATATATTTTGTAAGTAACTATTATCTGTAATTTGCATTCTTATGTGTTTTGAGAACAAGTGGTTGTTCAATTAGTTTTAAATATTAAAAAGTCCTTAGTTTCCATCCCTCATCCTGGGATGAGGCAGACGGGAGGTGAGAATTTGGGTAGCGCCAGAGCGAGAGTCAGTGGCTGAACAGGACTCGAAGGAGTAACATGTGGGAGATAAGTCTGTACATTCATGTTGTGCCATATTTTATTTTGTTATATTAAGTGATTTGACAATACTTTCGTTTGTTGTATAAGTTACTTGACCATCTGTGTTTTTTTTTATTATACTGTCTTGAATATATATCTATATAATATTTTGTATCTATTCTTCAGTCCTAAAGGAAGGTTTTTATTTATGTGCTCATTACTTATTAAGGGGTTATACTGGTGATCCGCTCTTGAGAACAGCAGTTTTCTCGTATCCCTAGACGTAATTAAAGCTTGGCTGCTGTAGGGTCACGAGCCGTAACGAACGATAGGTAACAGTGGTGATGTGGTGGGTGTTAGAGCGGTGGCAGTAATGTGGTGGTGGTGGTGGTATGGTGGGTGCTAGTGTGGTAGTGGTGATTATGTGGTGGGTGCTATTTTGGTGGTGGAGGTGGTGATGTGGTGGGTGCTAGTGCGGTGGCAGTAATGTGGTGGTGATGTGATGGGTGCTAGTGCGGTGTCAGTAATGTGGTGGTGGTGGTTGTATGGTGGGTGCTAGTGTGGTAGTGGTGATTATGTGGTGGGTGCTATTTTGGTGGTGGAGGTGGTGATGTGGTGGGTGCTATTGTGGTAGTGGGGGGTGATGTGGTGGGTGCTGTTGGAAAGAAAGCTTACTCTCTATTAATTGATTTATATTTAATTAATAGATTAATTTAAATTAATCGAAGGACCACCCTATTTTGACTGAAAAGGGAAACAAATAAAGTTAAATGATAAGGACTGAAACACCAGTGCCTATGGATAAGAAACTATTAAAGATTATTCTTTAAAACTTCTATGGGCAGTATAATATTAATGTTCGAGAATAAACTTTCCGTCCTTCACAAAATTGGGGGTTAATACCAGAAGTAATCTACTCCCAGTACGCTTCATCCAGGCTGGTTCTTCCTCGAATACAAATTAGTAATTCTACTAAATACTATTAAGAAACATTAGATACATTGATTAATGGTCAAAAGATTATATGTTGATTAATCAAGCAATTATTCTCATTTGACTTTTATGAGGCTAACATATTCCGTTAGATATCTCAAATCAAATAAACTAAATCTCTTCAACTGATCTAGAATTTTATCAATTAAAGAAATAATAGAAAATGTTTTAGCTGCTTAGCTGTAATAGTGAACGGAGAGGTAAAGGTGCGGTGGCGTCGTCTGCTACTTGCTGCAACACGTGAGTTCAAGCATGGCGTGGGAACATGAGGACCGCGACCGCTTACAACACAAGCTGAAATTTCAACTGAATATACTAAATGGTTACACCTACTATCTAATATCCTCACTATGCCATAAAAAGAATAAATTTAATTCCTTATGGACGTACTTATTGTTTGGGGAGGTCGCGTAGCATAACGATGGACAGTGCACAGTACAAGGATATAAAGAGTACTCAATATAAACAATACTAAGGCACTTAACCTGCTGGTTGTCCACCGAAGCAATCCTAGATTACTACTGGAGCAATTGTACGCTCCTAGACCGATTAAATACAAGGGCACAACGTAGTATTGATGGAAATCGACACTCCCGAGACGCACGATGTGATTGTTGGCGTCTCTAGCGAAGCAGCTTGGCGAATAATGGCAGGTCTCTCCCCCTCCCTTAACTCGACTCCAGCATTCACAACAGAAGTTACTAATCACGGATAATTCCTTTCCGTGTAATTACTGATGTAATGCGTTAATGAGAACCGAGTTGCAATTATAAGGAATTAAATAATATCATATTATCGTTAAATGGTGTTAATCGAGAAATGGAGAGAAATTTATTTCCTCTATAGCATTCGCACGTAACAGATAAAACTGCTACTTCATAATAATTTCAGTTAATAACTCTCAGTTTTGGATTATTGGGAGCTATATTATCCGTAGTTAACTATTGCACGGAATACTGATAATTTTAGAGAACCACATTCAATTCTTTAACATATTGGAAATAAATATGTTTAGATGTACATTATCTGACGCAATCCTGCCTCTCGATGTCGTGAGAACACTAGCAATAGGCTCAGATAAAGAAACATTAATTTATGTTAACACTACCGTTAGTGAAATTAATAACTACTGAAATTAGTATATAGTAATGATGTATTATAATACAATTGTAGTGTGTTAGTGTTGGAAATTTCCAACAGGTGCTAGTGTGGTGGTGGTTGTGATGTGGTGGTTGTGATGTGGTGGGTGCTAGTGTGGTGGTGGTGGTGGTGATGGTGATGTGATGGGTGCTAGTGTGGTGGTGGAGGTGGTGATAAAGGGGTGCTAGTGTGGAGGTGGTGGTGGTGTTGTGGTGGGTGCAAGTATGGAGATTTGTGATGTTGTGGGTGCTAGTATGGTGGTGGTAATGTGGTGGGTGCTTGTGTGGTGGTGGTAATGTGGTGGGTGCTTGTGTGGTGATTATGATGTGGTGGGTGCTAGTGTAGTGGTGGTGTTGATGTGGTGGGTGCTAGTGTGGTGGTGGTGATGTGGTGATGTGGTGGGTGCTAGTGTAGCGGTGGTGGTGACGTGGTGGGTGCTTGTGTGGTGATTGTGATGTGGTGGGTGCTAGTGTAGTGGTGGTGGTGATGTGGTGGGTGCTAGTGTAGTGGTGGTGGTGTGGTGGGTGCTAGTGTGGTGGTGGTGGTGATGTGGTGGGTGCAAGTGTGGTGATGGTGATGTGGTGGGTGCTAGTGTGGTGCTGGTGATGTTGTGGGTGGTAGTGTGGTGGTGGTTGTGATGTGGTGGTTGTGATGTGGTGGGTGTTAGTGTGGTGATGGTGATGTTGTGGGTGGTAGTGTGGTGGTGGTGGTGATGTGGTGGGTGCTAGTGTGGTGATGGTGATGTTGTGGGTGCTAGTGTGGTGGTGGTGATGATATGGGTGGTAGTGTGGTGGTGGTGGTGATGTGGTGGGTGCTAGTGTAGTGGTGTTGATGTGGTGGGTGCTAGTGTGGTGGTGGTGATGTGGTCGATGCTAGTGTGGTGGTGGTGATGGGGTGGATACTAGTGTGGTGGTGGTAGTGATGTGGTGGGTGCTAGTGTGGTAGTGGTAATGTGGTGGGTGCTAGTGTGGTGGTGGTGGTGATGTGGTGGGTGCTACTGTGGTGGTGGTGTGGTGGGTGCTAGTGTGGTGGTGATGTGGTGGGTGCTAGTGTGGTGTTCATGGTTATGTGGTGGTTGCTAGTATGGTGGTGATATGGTGGGTGTTTGGGTTGTTGTGGTGGTGGTGATGTGGTGCGTGCTAGTGTGGTGGTGGTGGTGATGTTGTGGGCACAAGAGTGGTGGTGCCGGTGGTTGTGATGTGGTGGTTCCTAGTGAGGTGCTGATCTGGTGGGTGCTAGTGTGGTGGTGGTGATGTGGAAGGTGCTAGTGTGGTGGTGGTGGTGGTTATAGTGTGGGTGCTAGTGTGGTGGTGGTGGTGTGGTGGATGCTAGTGTAGTGGTGGTGATGGTGATGTGGTGGGTGCTAGTGTAGAGGTGGTGAGGGTGAAGTGGGTGCTAGTGTGGTGGTGGTGGTTGTGGTGGAGGTGATGTGGTGGGTGCTAGTTTAGTGGTGGTGATGTGGTGGGTGCTAGTGGTAGTGGTGGTGGTGATGTGGTGGGTGCTAGTGTGGCGATGGTGATGTGGTGGGTGCTAGTCTGGTGGTGGTGATGTAGTGGGTGCTAGTGTGGTGGTGGTGATGTTGTGGATGCTAGTGTGGTGGGTGTGGTGATGTTGTGGTTGCTAGTGTGGTGGTGGTGGTGATGTGGTGGGTGGTGGTGGTGGTGATATGGAGGGTGGTGGTGGTGGTGATGAGGTGGGTGCTAGTGTGGTGGTGATGTTGTGGGTGCTAGTGTGGTGAATGTGATGTGGTGGGTTCTAGTGTTGTGGTGGTGGTGGTGGTGGTAATGTGGTGGGTGGTAGTGTGATGAAGGTGGTGGTAGTGATGTGGTGGGTGCTAGTGTAGCGGTGGTGGTGGTGATGTGGTGGGTACTAGTTTAGTGGTGGTGATGTTTTGGGTGCTAATGAAGTGGTGGTGATGTGGTGGGTGCTAGTGAAGTGGTGGTGATGTGGTGGGTGCTAGCGGTGGTGGTTGTGGTGATATTGTAGGTGCTAGTGTGGTGGTCTTGATGTGGTGGGTGCTAGTGTCTTAGTGGTGATGTGATGGGTGCTAGTGTGGTGGTGGTGGTGGTGGTGATGATGTGGGTGCTAGTGTAGTGGTGGTGATATGGTAAGGGTGGTGATAGTGATGTGGTGGGTGCTAGTCTGGTGGTGGTGATGTGGAGGATGCTAGTGTAGTGGTGGAGGTGGTGATGTAGTGGTTGCTAGTGTGGTGGTGGTGGTGGTGATGTTGTGGTTGCTAGTGTGGTGGTGGTGATGTGGTGGGTGGTAGTGATGTGGTGGGTGGTGGTGGTGATGTTGTGGTTGCTAGTGTGGTGGTGGTGATGTGGTGGGTGGTGGTGATGTTGATGTGGTGGGTGGTGGTGATGAGGTGGGTGCTAGTGTGGTGGTGATGTTGTGGGTGCTAGTGTGGTGATAGTAATGTGGTGGTGATGTTGTGGGTGCTAGTGTGGTGGTGGCGGAAGTGATGTATTGGGTGCTTGTGTGGTGATTGTGATGTGGTGGGTTCTAGTGTTTTGGTGGTGGTGGTGGTGATGTGGTGAGTGCTAGTGTGGTGGTGATGTGGTGGGTTCTAGTGTAATCGTGGTGATGTTGTGGATGCTAGTGTGGGGGTGATGTTGTGGGTGCTAGTGTGGTGGTGGTGGTGATAAAGTGGGTGCTAGTGTGGTGGTGATGGTGGTGACATGGTGGGTGCTAGTGTGGTGGTGGTGATAATGTGCGAGTGCTACTGTGGTGGTGGTGTAGTGATGTTGTGGGTGCTAGTGTGGTAGTGATGTTGTGGGTGCTAGTGTGGTAGTGATGTTGTGGGTGCTAGTGTGGTAGTGATGTTGTGGGTGCTAGTATGGAAGTGGTGATGTTGTTGGTGCTAGTGTGGTAGTGGTAATGTTGTGGGTGCTAGTGCGGTGGTGGTGATGTGGTGGGTGCTTGTATGGTGGTGGTGATGTGGTAGGTGATAGTGTGGTGGTGATCAGGTTGGTGCTACTGTGGTAGTGGTGATGTGGTGGGTGCTAGTGTGTTGGTGGTGGTGGTGATATGGTGGGTGCAAGTGTGATGGTGCTGGTGGTGATTTGGTGGATCCTAGTGTGGTAGTGGTGGTGATGTGGTGGGTGCTAGTGTGGTGATGATGTGGTGGGTGCTTGTGTATGGGTGCTAGTGTGGTGGTGGTGGTGATGTGATGGGTGCTATTGTGATGTGGTGGGTTTTAGTGTGGTGGTGATGATTCGGTGATGTAGTGGGTGCTAGTGTGGTAGTGTTGGTGGTGATGTGGTGAGTACTAGTGGGGTGGTTGAGGTGGTGATGTGGTGGGTGCTAGTGTGCTGGTAGAGGTGGAGATGCAGTGTGTAATTACCTAAGTGTAATAACCTAAGTGTAGTTACAGGATGAGAGCTACGCTCGTGGTGTTCCGTCTTCCCAGCACTCTTTGTCATATAACGCTTTGAAACTACTGACGGTCTTGGCCTCCACCACCTTCTCACCTAACTTGTTACAACCGTCTACCACTCTGTTTGCGAAAGTGAATTTTCTTATATTACTTCGGCATCTGTGTTTCTGGAGCACTGCCAGGAGCTCTCTGCTGTCATACAGAATCCCTTAACCGCTCGACCAAAACGAGTATAGTATGGGATCGAGTCACTTCTGGGGTGAGAGTTTTCAGTTGCATATAGTCCTGGGGACCATTCAGGCTGGTTGGCATTTGTGTTCCTCATGTATGCTCCAAAGAATGAGGTGATTTGATAAAATACCATGCCCAAGATTACCAACCGAGTTCCGGCATGGGGGTGGAAACAGCCTCGGCTACCATCCTTTTTCGTCCGATCGTGTTGGTCGAGCAGTTAAGTGATCCTGTACACCAGCAGAGTGCTCCTGGCAGTAAGGGTTCGAGTCACTTCTGGGGTGTGAGTTTTCAGTTGCATATATGCCTGGGGACCATTCAGGCTTGTTTGCATATATATATTATATATATATTATATATATATATATATATATATATATATATATATATATATATATATATATATATATATATATATATTGGTAGCAGTCTTTCCTGTAGACATATATTATTAAATATAACCGAAAAAGTAAGATTAATAATTCTAACACGAATTTTCTCGATCTTTCTTATGTTTCTTTTCACTGTTGATGGTAATTGAAAAATCAATTCTCCAAAATTCATTTTTATTTCTAGTCTGATGCGACACTTGAGCGCATTTCGTAAAACTTATTACATTTTCAGAGACTTTAGTTTACACACACACAACTGAACTATAACTGAATAGAGCTTAAACATCTTCGATTTTTTATACCTGCATTTGGGTGAGGTGATATGTTACAACAGTTTTGGTTGAGGTGAAAACAAAATTTCAACACAAGATAGAACACGAAACAATGGGTATTGAAGGTAAGAATGGAAGTAATTGCAGAGGGCCTATTGGCCCATATTTCTTGATGCTTCTATATTGGTGCGGAGTCTTGAGGAGGGTAGAATATAGTTGTGCATCAATTGGCTGTGGATTTCTGGTGTTGACTTCTTGATGTGTAGTGCCTCGCAGATGTCAAGCCGCCTGCTATCGCTGTATCTATCGATGATTTCTGTGTTGTTTGCTAAGATTTCTCTGGTGATGGTTTGGGTGTGGGAAGAGATTATATGTTCCTTATTGGAGCCCTGTTGCTTATGCATCGTTAAACGCCTGGAAAGAGATGTTGTTGTCTTGCCTATATACTGGGTTTTTTGAGGCTTACAGTCCCCAAGAGGGCATTTGAAGGCATAGACGACATTCGTCTCTTTTAAAGCGTTCTGCTCTGTGTCTGGAGAGTTTCTCATCAGTAGGCTGGTCGATTTTTTGGTTTTATAGTAAATCGTCAGTTGTATCTTCTGATTTTTGTCTGTACGGATAACGTTTCTATTAACAATATCTTTCAGGACCCTTTCCTCCATTTTACGAGCTGTGGAAACGAAGTTCCTGTAAAATAGTCTAATAGGGGGTATAGGTGTTGTGTTAGTTGTCTCTTCAGAGATTGCATGGCGTTTCACTTTCCTTCTTATGATGTCTTCAACGAAACCATTGGAGAAGCCGTTGTTGACTAGGACCTGCCTTGCCCTGCAGAGTTCTTCGTCGACTTGCTTCCATCCTGAGCTGTGGATGAGAGAATGGTCGACATAAGCGTTAACAACACTCCTCTTGTACCTGTCTGGGCAGTCATTGTTGGCATTTAGGCACATTCCTATGTTTGTTTCCTTCGTGTAGACTGCAGTGTGGAAAGCTCCGCTCCTTTCCATGACTGTTACATCTAGAAAGGGCAGCTTCCTATCCTTCTCCATCTCGTAAGCGAAACGCAACACAGATTTCTGCTCAAATGCCTCCTTCAGCTCCTGCAGATGTCTGACATCAGGTACCTGTGTAAAAAGGTCGTCAACATACCTGCAGTATATGGCGGGTTTCAAGTTCATGTCGACTAAGACTTTATGCTCGATGGTACCCATATAGAAGTTTGCAAACAGGACACCTAGGGGAGAACCCATTGCGACCCCATCCATTGCCAAGTGAGATGGCCTGGAAAGTGGAGTTGGAGATTCTGTTGGACGACATATTCGATCTCGAGACACAAAAAAAGGTCACCACCAGAGACACCTTACAATCAGAACTTATTGCGGAAGGAGGAAAGAATTGAGGCAACTACAGAAGCACCATACTGTCCCCCGAGCTCAAAGCGGCAGCTAAGAGCCTTCGTGAGAACAAGGAGATAGTTGTCAGGAGAGGTGACAAGTCGCCAATATACGTCATTCTTAAAAAGACGAATATCTGGCGAAAATGAACCTCATACTCTCTGACCGAACTAAATTCCAAAGGGTAACGAAGGACACTACAGCCGAATTGAAAGCAAAGGTCAACAAATTGATCGAAACTGTGAATGCCAAGAAATATGGACTCCACCTGCAAAAGATTATTGAGGAATATAAATCTGGATTCGCGTATGGAAATGTCAAGACACATAAGCCTGGAAACCCACTTCGGCCAATCATCAACCAGATACCCACACCCACGTACAGACTATCGAAACGACTCAACGGCATGCTGACTCCTTATGTCCCTTGTGCCTTCAGCCTAAAGTCTCCAAAGGAATTTGTTGACTTACTGCGGGGAACACGGGCCACAGGGATAAGAGCCTCGTTAGACGTAGAATCACTGTTTACCAACGTACCTGTGGATGAAACAATCGGCATGATAGCGGACAGAGTGTATCGTGATCCAGCCTGTACTCTCTTGACATACCAGAAAACATTCTAATGAAACAACTCCAAGCTTGTACTAAAGAGTCACCCTTCTTGAGCCCGGATGGGCACATGTATAAGCAAGTAGATGGGGCCGCAATGGGTTCTCCCCTAGGTGTCCTGTTTGCGAACTTCTACATGGGTACCATCGAGCAAAAATTCTTAGTCGACATGAACTTGAAACCGGCCATATGCTGCATGTATGTTGACGACATTTTTACACAGGTACCTGATGTCAGACATCTGCAGGAGCTGAAGGAGGCATTTGAGCAGAATTCTGTGTTGCGTTTCACTTACGAGATGAAGAAGGATGGGAAGCTGCCCTTTCTAGATGTAATAGTCATGGAAAGGAGCGGAGGTTTCCACATTGCAGTCTACACTAAACAATCATAGGAATGTGCCTAAATGCCAACTGTGACTGCCCAGACAGGTACAAGAGAAGTGTTGTTAACGCTTATTTCGACCGTGCTCTCACCCACAGCTCAGGATGGAAGCAAGTCGATGAAGAACTCTGCAGGGTAAGGCAGGTCCTAGTCAACAACGGCCTCTCCAATGGTTTCGTTGAAGACATCATAAGAAGGAAGGTGAAACGCCATGCAACCTCTGAAGAGACAACTAACACAACACCTGTACCCCCTATTAGACTATTTTACAGGAACTTCTTTTCCACAGCTCATAAAACGGAGGAAAGGGTCTTGAAAGATATTGTTAATAGAAACGTTATCCCTACAGACAAAACGCAGAAGATACAATTGGCGATTTACTATAAAACCAAGAAAACTGCCAACCTAATCATGAGAAACTCTCCAGTGTTATGTTCTCAGCCTGCAGGAGAAACGAGTCTCTCTCATTGAGAGTTATTCATCAAGCCTGACCTGATTAGAAGGTCTAGCAAATATTGAGGTGATAACCCATATGTAAAATAGTTGCTTGGAGATGTATAACAATTTAAGATTATGGGCAGTAAGTAAGGAAATAGATAAATGACTGGCTAGGAGATGTGGACATTTTGCTGGAGGCGTGAGGCTCGCTTCTGAAGGGGCTTTGACCTCACTTGAGTGCCAGACATCGCAGGGGAAAGCCGCGCTCCGTTCGAGCTCCCGCCAGAAGGGAACCCCTAGTGATATATCTCGAAGAGAAGAGAAGTGTGTAGACGTGCCAGCTGTGGAACCGAGCTGGGAACGTTGTGGTCTCAAGTCCTGGTCGACGAAGTGTTTATTAAATCGCCCAGAGGCATTATTGTGGGCCGTGGAAGCGCCGTGACCAGACGCCGTCAGAGGGAGAAGCGCCCTCGAACAGACGATCTGTGGTAAGCACGATATACGCCAGTTCATAGTGATTGCTTGTAGTTGGTCGTGTGCCCAGCGACAGTAGCGATGTTTATTTATAAGTTAGACATGTTTTAATAAGGCAGAAAGCCTGAAATAGGAGAGTGAAGAGGGAGGAACACGGAGCGATGTCCGTCCCCTCTGAGCTCTGACAGACGACTGAGGGAGCCCGGCTCCTGACGGAGGAAGACCCTCCCAGCGAGTGAGGACCGCCGCCAGGCGAGGTGGAGTATGGACCCGCCCAAAACGGGGGAGTCCACTCTCACTGTATGTAGAGGACAGATAGAGGTTTGAGGCAAACATATTGTGTGATTATTTTTGTTTATGTGTTAAACGGGAAACAATTTTATTGGAGTGTCGATGGGTTGCAGGTTTGTCTTTGGGGAAGAAGTTGCTGAGAACTTCGAAGCCAGCACAGAGGGAATAGTTGATGAGACTCCAAGGTAGTGGAGCAGAGGACCTCGAGCTGTGAGGAGAAGCAGTATAGAGTGTCACGTGCTTCTGTAGAGGTGGAGAAGCACCATAGTTGCTCGAGGAAACTTCATGGTGGAGCAGCCGAGAGAGCTGTGGAGGAAGCTAGCAGAAGGGTGAAGCACCGTACTTGCTCAAGGAAACTTCATGATAGCAGCCTGGAGGAGCTGCAGAGGATCCTGGTAGTGAAGCCCAGAAGAACCTAAGGATATTAGGGTAGTGAACTTCCAGAGATGGAAGGGAAGTTCTGGTGGATTACTTGTAGGGAGTTGATAGTGTTTGGTTGTCATTAGCGTGCAAGACGCAGTGAGAGGTGAGTGACTGTTGGCATTCTTATGTCAAGGAGTGTTTTACACTAAAGTTTAGAGTCACAGTCGTAGGCTGGATTACCTACAGATGTATGCGTTCTAGGGCTGATAGAGTGATCGAGTGATCATTGTTGTGTGTCAAGGAACATTTATACTGATACGTGTTATTGCATTCATATGCTGATTTTCTTTGTACACATTTATAGATACATATATATATATTCTCTTGCTGATGGTGCAACAGTGTATGTAGACTTGATCAACTTGAGGAGGTTGATAGTATCAGGTGGTGAACCAGGAGATAGGATACCACTTGATAAGCTGATGATAGAGTCCTGATGATGTTGGAGTGCAACCTGATTGTAATAGCATAGAGTATAGGATTCATTATTACTGTATGTGTGTATGTATTGTGTATCTGCTTTGTCCAGTAAATGTATTCCAATTTGCTGGTGTTTGCCCTTGTCCTAGTGAGGCTTCCCATGAAATAGTACAAAAAAGAGAGAGAGAGAGAAAGAACCAAGAACCACTGCTGTGGACAGGGTAGAAAGTAATACTAATAAGTTAAAGGGGGATTGAGGAGATCATATCACCTAAGGAGAGAGTGGGGAGTCACAGCGGCTCGAGTGGGTGTGTGCACATGACAACGAGGCTAAGTGTTGGAGCTGCATACCCTAAATGTGTGACGTTGAGCCCCTCTCCAAGGGCCAGAAGCGCCTAGTGTGATCTCCTAGCGAGGTATAAGCACTCTACCGAGTTGTGGGTTGGGTTGTCTGCAAAGGAGGAACAACGACGACAACACCACCAACCCACAGACTATAATAAATTGGGGGCCTGTGTCCGGGATAGTGAACTGACACACCCACATCCTGTCCATGAGTGGATTTGTACACCCTTGCTGAAATAAACTGTGTGACCGCAGGTGTATATTCTCTCTCTTGGGAAGACTCACAGGACAAAGATGGATAAGGTGCAAGCATTTGTGGAGTCAGGCAAGCCTGAGGATTTGGAAGGTTGCACGAGGGATCAATTGAAACAAATAGCAGAAAAATGTGGCATTAGGTTGAAAGCATCTAAAGTAGCTGGGATGAAGGATGAGATCCTGAGGCAGTTAAGAGCCAAAAATGAAGCGACAGAACAAGGAGCCCAGAAAGGAGCTGAAAGTGGAAAGGAGGATGATGGGCAGGATGAAGTGAGATCCCAGGGATCGAGTAGGAGCAGTAAGAGTAGCCGCAGTAGCAGGAGTAGCCGAAATAGGAGCTTGGAGAGATTCCAGTTAGAGCTCCAGATGCAGCGTGAGGAGAGACAGTTCCAGCTGGAAAAGATGAGATTAGAACTCCAGATGAAAAATGAAGCCGAGAAGGAAAAAGAGAAAACCAGACTGGAAGTAGAAAAAGAGAAAACCAGACTGGAAGTAGAAAAAGAGAAAAGCAAACTGGAAGTAGAAAAAGAGAAAACCAGAATAAGGGAACTGGAGTTGGAACAAGAGAAAGAAAAAGAGAAAGCAAGACTAGAGGTCGAAAAAGAAAAAGAGAGAACAAAACAAATGCAGATAGAAGCGAACAGAACCTTGGCTGAGCAATGGATTGAACATGGGTTGCCAGAGAGCATCACCCAGGTATTACACTCACCAGATGTTAGGGTTAGGGAGAAGGACATTCCCTTGTTTGTTCCCGAAGAGGCAGAGAGCTTCTTCGAGCATTTTGAAAAGGTTGCCAGCATCAAGGAGTGGCCACAGGAGGAATGGGCCCAGCTGGTCCAGTTAAGATTGACCGGTGCAGCCAGGGAGGCATACACCCAATTGTCACTGGAAGAGTGCCAGGATTATGCCACAGTAAAGAGCAGCATATTGCGCTCGTTTCAGTTAACCCCAGAAGCTTATAGGAAGCGCTTCAGAGAGATGGTGAAGGTTGGAGCGTGTACGTTTGCTGAGACAGCAAGGGATCTGGAAAGACGATTCCAGAAGTGGATTGAGGCTGCTGGAGTTGGATCTTACGCTGACCTGAAGCAACTGGTGGTCATGGAGAAGTTCTTGGAGATGATGCATCCCGAAACAAAGTTCAAGATCCAAGAAGCAGGGATAAAGGAGGTGAAAGATGCCGCAGATAGGGCAGATATGATTACTGAAGCGTACAAGAGCTTAAGGGAGAACAGAGTAAGAAGCGAGGTGAGACGCAGCAATAGCAGACCCATTGGAGTCTTGGGAGGAAGAAATTATGAAAGACCCAGAAGAGTCTGGGGTGAGAAGAATTTTGATAAATGGGCAGATAAACGTGAGTACCCTAAAACTCAGAAGAGTAGGTCGCGCACTTCGTCTGAAAGTGAGGATGGAGGAGCCAAACGAGAAACTAATCGTTATCCAGGGAATCAAGTGTCCAGTAAAGCTCCACAGAGTACGAGTAGTACGTCTGGCCCGAGGAACTCTCATGTGAGTGGGCAGAGACAGAGCTACTCTGGTACATATAGAAGAGATTTTTCCCAGATGAGATGTTACAATTGTAACGGATTGGGTCACATGATGCGAGATTGTCGGCAGGGCAAGAGAGTTGTAACCCTGGCCATGTGTGACCCCCGAGGTAAATATGCCAATGTGTTCCAAGACAAACCACAGAGATCAAACTTAGTGAACGAGAGGTATAGGCCGTTCATGAGTAAAGGTTGGATCAGTATAGGAGGCCAACCTGAGGTAGAAGTGGGTATCTTAAGGGATACCGGAGCTAATCAGAGCTTGATTACGAGAAGCCTGATTGGGAATGATCGACGGTTAGCTGGCAGGAGTAAGATGAGGGTATATGGGTTATTGTCTGAGAGTGACATGCCCGTATGCACTGTCCAGCTAAGGTCGGAATATGTGTCGGCAGAGGTGATGTTGGGAGTATGCCCCGACATACCTATTCCAGGAGTCCAAGTGATCCTTGGGAATGACTTGTGCGGGACAAAGATGTTGCCAAGAGTCATGGCGGAGACTGTGCCAGAGGAGTGCCCAGAAGGCCATGGCATGGGTGGGACACCTGAGAGTGTGAACCAGACTGACATCCGAGGAGATGCGTCAGGAGACCGCCAAGCCATTGGAAACCCTGTCTCGGTAGTGATGAAGGCAGAGGTGGCCAACAAGGAAGACGCTGGAGAAGATGAGACAGTGTCGAGTAAACCGGTACAAGATATCGATGTAGATATAGCATGGCTGTTTGATGAAGGTCCAGCCCAGGAAAATGAAGTCTCGGTGAGGTCAAAAGTGAAGATGGCCCAGCCGAAGAAGAATCATGTGAAGAGAGCGGACCTGAGTAGAGCCCAGACTGCTGAAATTAAGAGTCGGAAGGCGAATGCAACTGTGCTGAGTAGGAATGAGGAAGTGTTACGGCCCTCTCGGGACGCAACGGGGTTCTTACTCTGATGTTGTTAGAGTTATATCCGACCCCAAGCCAGTAGTGGCTTTCAAGGAATGAGATCCGTGACGCAATAAACTTAACAGGGGAAGGGAAAGAAAGTTAAGAACTTAAGACTATAATTTTCACCATCACCAAATAAATAATATATAAAATAGTGCACAGGGGGAGGGGTATTAACACTGTACAAGGGAATTTTCTTCGTACTGAAGAATCGCACAATCGTCTTCTCCTGAAGACTCTGGTTAAACTCTCTCGGTGCTGAGTCCTCGGTGCTTACGTGGCCACACAACGAATCCTCTGAGAAGTTGAGCCTACCCTGGCCACAGGTCAGCCAAAACACAGGTCCACTGGGGGCACCGTCGTGGAGGCCGTCAACCACACGTCCAGCTGGTCTGCTGGCAGGTTCCGGATCAGCAAGGCTGGTCAGGCCACTCCACGAACGATATAAGGGGAACGCCCTAGACAGGAGCCTCGTGTGACACCACAAATCACTCTCCTGTCCTCAATACCCCAGTGGATGATCGTCTCCAACAGTCGGTCCCGGGTAATCCTTCTACTGCCACTCCACTGGCAGGGTAACACACCACAGTGTTCTTTCGGGGGGACGACTTCACAACTGCTGCAGCAAAGTACAAGGTATGGAGACGGCTGCCTCGGGTAGACTGACTCAACTTCCAACACAGCGGTACCAGGTCGACTCTGTAAGCAGACACGTCATCAATAACAGGGACACTAAAACACCTCACTTACAGGCTCAGACACAAACGCCCGCCATATCCACTCCATAGATGGCGCTGGTGTCTGAGCACCACCTCACCAGAGGTCAGCAGCGACGGTGTTGTGAGTTGAACAGGACTGGAAACTGGCCCTTGTGGCCAGTACACCTTGTCCTCACCAGGTGTCGTCGTCCATTTGGTGGGGGTTTCGGGAGCTGACCCACAGATGGCGCGGTCGTCACTGCTCCGTGCTCGGACGCTGGATCCGGGTTCGTAACACCTCCCCACCAAAAAGAATTTGGTTTGGGGTTCTAGAAAAAGAAACACAAACCAAATTAGTACGGCGACACAACTCCAAATGGACACACATGCTTCATAAACTGGAACGGCGAGGCTGTCTCGTCCACAGAACTGTACCACTGGGGAACTCTCGCACAAAGGAAACTTGCAGATGTAAGGCAATGACCTGCCTGATGTACTTCTCCACACCTCCACCGAGATGTTAATCCGGAGCATAATCTCACACCTCTCGAGTAAGGATCCGTGTAGACACGATCTGGGGCGATTCGACACTTCCCTGTGTCGTGGCACCGATGACGGCTGGTCCCAGACGGTATTTCTAGTACCGGTCCGGTGGTCCTTTAGGGAGACGGACACCTGGAATACAGGGGTCTGATAATTTAGAGTGACAGCGACAGCGGGTAAAACAGTACTTACAGCATACTCTACTAGGTCCACACCTCGTCCCAACGGGGCTGTTCGTACGTCGCAGATGGCATTCGCTCTGCCACCGTCAGGTCGACCAACGTTCCACATAACGCTGCATTGAGGCTCAGCTATCATGCGAGGGGTGTCAACCTGCCGGAAACAGTCACTCATATTACCATGTGTCGTACCTCCTGTATCAACCATCACCTTCCAGGTCCCTTCTTCAACTGCAACACTTGCAGTGCAAATCCCCAATCCCTGGGATCTCTTCACGATGTTCATGGGAGCCATCATTCTTCGAGTCGTCCAATGGTCCTTACTGAGAACACTCACGAGAATAAAACAAAATACTGCTAGGAAACATTTGGTTACCTTAGGGACAAGTTTCATGAGCTTGTTATGTCCATAACCGGCAATATCCACTAGCCTGGTTTGGACTGAAGAACCTTTGCACATACCTCACATACCTCTGACGTCTGGGGAATCTCTGGCCGGTTCAATGAACGCTGTACCTTGCCATACCGCAAGTACACATCCGCCTTCGCTCCAGACTCGTTGGTATCCGTGGGTGCCTGCACACAAGGCCTCTCTTCTCGCCCAGTTACCTCTGCTATCGTAACCTCATGTTCCTTGTCGAGAGAAGAATCAGGAGACACTGTTAGAATACTGTTGATCTGCGGGTGAGAGGACAAATTAAACATGTTTACATCCGGGTCTGTCTTTACCTGGACATTACCACGGCCCGTCGTTACCTCAGACCTTGCTGTTCTGGCTGACTCGTCCGCGACCTTGGGAAGATTGATGCTCCAATCTGTCACCAAGTGGTTGGCTAGTACCACGTCAATCCCAGCCACAGGGAGGGTATCGACTACTGCCAACACACATGTGCCACTGAAGTAAGGCGAGTCGAGATGTACTGGCACTAAGGGGGCGATGTACTGCGTCCTAGGAAACCCAACCAGGACAACCTGTTGTCTCCCGTCCACACTTACTCCCTCGGGTAACGAGTTCTTCACGATCAGGGACTGGGCTGCTCCACTATCTCTGAGCACTACAACTGATCTACCAGTATGATCACTCGATACATACCCGCCTGAAGTGTGAGGGGAAAACAATCTGGGTTCTTCCTGCGTCGTCGTCGACTGGCTTCCTGCTGGTGGTGTAACACAGCTCATCAACATCACCTCCCTACGTGCGCCGCCACCTCTTCTGCCTCGGCACATAGCAGCTACATGCCCTTTCTGCCCACAGGTCCAACACACCACATTCCTCCTCGGACTCCGGTGTTTCGGACTACTAGGACTAGTCCTTCGAGGGCTACTTGGGGGCGTCTTCTTAGCGCTTTGTGGGACGGGTCTTTCCTCTTCATCATGAGGTCTGTCGAACCGGCGCTGGTAATTCTTTGGGACGTACTTAGCAGACGGCCTGTGAGTCAGGATATATTCCTCAGCCATAGTGGCTGCCGCACTCAAGGTCTCTACCTGCTGTTCCTCTAAGTACGTCTTCAGGTCTCCAGCCAAACAATCCTTGAAGTCCTCTAGCAGTATAAGCTGCTCGAGGTCTTCCTTGGTCTCCACCTTCCGAGAGGCACACCATTCCTGAAAAAGTCGCTCCTTGATTGTGGCGAATTCGGTGAACGTGTGCTCTGACGTCTTTTTCAGGTTTCGGAACTTCTGCCTGTATGCCTCAGGTACCAATTGGTACGCCATGAGCACAACCTTCTTCACCTTGTCGTAATCGCCGGAGTCGTCAAGGGATAACGTAGAGTAGGCGATTTGGGCCTTCCCAGTCAAGACTGACTGTATCATGATGGCCCAATTCTCCCTTGGCCACTCCAAAGAGGCAGCGACTTTCTCGAAGGCTGCAAAGAACTTCGAGACTTCCCTCTCATTGAATTTGGGGACCATTTTGATGTTTCTTACCGGATCGAAACCGCTGGTGTCCGTTGTTAGCCTCCGACCACCGCCTAATCGTAATACTTCTAGTTCATGTTGTCTCTGTCTTTTGTTTTCTTCTCTCTCTCGTTTCTCTTCTCTTTCTCGCTCTTCTCTTTCTCTTTTCTCTTCTCTTTCTCGCTCTTCCCTTTCTCTTTTCTCTTCTCTATCTCGCTCTTCCCTTCTTTCTTCTCTTTCTAATTCTAAACGCCTCATCGCCAATTCATTTTCTTTTAATTCTCGTTCCATTTCTAGCTTCTTCCATTCTATCTCACGATTTATCTCTAGGGCGCGCATTTTGACTGTTAGGAAGCTGATATTAAGCTCACCTGCATCACTGTCAACGTCGCTGCCCTTATCTTCCTTTTCCGGGGAAGCTATTTCCTCACCTTCCTTTGTACTAGGAGCCTCGCCTTCCTGTTTCTCTTCTGCCTTCAAGTGCCGGTGAACCTTGGACAAGATCTCCACACGGGAATCACTGGCACGGATCTTGATCTCCAGGTAAGCGCTCACTAGTACAAGTTCCGGTTTGCTCAGATACTTTAATCTGGCAAGACAGTCCTCTCTGTTCAGAAAAGCCTGCACATCGTCCAGATCATCGATGGTAGCTTTTTCTGCCATTGTCACAGATGGAACACTTAACTAGCACTTAACACACCGCTTACACGTTAGCACTTAACGCACCGAGCACTGTTCTACATCAATATTGCACTTTATCGCACCAAACACTGCACTTGCCAATATTGCACGTAATTACTTCGGGCACCGCACTACCCAATATTGCACTGAATCACAGCGAACACTTCACTCTACAATATTGCACTTAATCACGACGAGCACCGCACTACACAATATTGCACTTAATCGCTTAATCACAGCGAGCACCGCACTGCACAATATCGCACTTAGTCACTCTTGAGCACCGCACAGGACGTATAACGTCACAATCGTCACACACAGGGGGAATTATATACAGGGATTACGCCACTTCACCACCCCTGTCAAACATACTTAACAAGGGGACGGATCCCGCTGGGGATGCCAATTATGTTACGGCCCTCTCGGGACGCAACGGGGTTCTTACTCTGATGTTGTTAGAGTTATATCCGACCCCAAGCCAGTAGTGGCTTTCAAGGAATGAGATCCGTGACGCAATAAACTTAACAGGGGAAGGGAAAGAAAGTTAAGAACTTAAGACTATAATTTTCACCATCACCAAATAAATAATATATAAAATAGTGCACAGGGGGAGGGGTATTAACACTGTACAAGGGAATTTTCTTCGTACTGAAGAATCGCACAATCGTCTTCTCCTGAAGACTCTGGTTAAACTCTCTCGGTGCTGAGTCCTCGGTGCTTACGTGGCCACACAACGAATCCTCTGAGAAGTTGAGCCTACCCTGGCCACAGGTCAGCCAAAACACAGGTCCACTGGGGGCACCGTCGTGGAGGCCGTCAACCACACGTCCAGCTGGTCTGCTGGCAGGTTCCGGATCAGCAAGGCTGGTCAGGCCACTCCACGAACGATATAAGGGGAACGCCCTAGACAGGAGCCTCGTGTGACACCACAAATCACTCTCCTGTCCTCAATACCCCAGTGGATGATCGTCTCCAACAGTCGGTCCCGGGTAATCCTTCTACTGCCACTCCACTGGCAGGGTAACACACCACAGTGTTCTTCCGGGGGGACGACTTCACAACTGCTGCAGCAAAGTACAAGGTATGGAGACGGCTGCCTCGGGTAGACTGACTCAACTTCCAACACAGCGGTCCCAGGTCGACTCTGTAAGCAGACACGTCATCAATAACAGGGACACTAAAACACCTCACTTACAGGCTCAGACACAAACGCCTGCCATATCCACTCCATAGATGGCGCTGGTGTCTGAGCACCACCTCACCAGAGGTCAGCAGCGGCGGTGTTGTGAGTTGAACAGGACTGGAAACTGGCCCTTGTGGCCAGTACACCTTGTCCTCACCAGGTGTCGTCGTCCATTTGGTGGGGGTTTCGGGAGCTGATCCACAGATGGCGCGGTCGTCACTGCTCCGTGCTCGGACGCTGGATCCGGGTTTGTAACAGGAAGGATGTGGACATACTGAGGACGGGAGTAGAGCGTCAAGTTGTTCACGAGCACAGAGGCATTTGGATAGTAGAGTTAAGTTGTTTGAGATGTCAGGAGTTGACATGTTTCACAGAAAACGTGGAGGAAAGATAGCGAAGAAGAGTAGTAGCCGAGAAAGTGAAAGGGGAAGAGACAGTATGTGTGGAGAGATGCTTATGAGCACACTAGGAGAGGTAAAGCAACATGTACGGTCGAGTGCTGTTGAGTGTAGTACAGTGCTCGAAGAAACTTTTAGAGAACGAAGAAGAGTTGAAGGAGAAGAAATGGAGTTGTATAGAAGTGAGAGATGTGGGAAGAGGATGATGATGCAAGCATTGAATAGAAGAAAGCCGAGGACTCGATGGAGGTCAAACAGGATGAGGTCTTGGATAAATGAGGAGACGAAAGGGAGAATCGTCGGTGAAGACGAGGGAGTGAAGTATGATGACAGGAGGCGGAAGTATAATGGCAGTAGATGGAAGTATGAAGACGACAGAGGAGGTACAGAGAGTAGACGTCTGACTCTGGACGTGAAGAGAGGAAGACGAGGAAACGGAGGGTGGAAACAATAAGTAGAGTGGACCGATGGAGTGCAGGCGTCCAAGGAGGACAGCCTAGCCAAGAGGTGCCAGAGAAGTCAGATCGTTTATGAGAAGATCGTGTTTCTGGCGAGTTGTGAGCCAGATGTTGGAAGGTGCAACGAACTAATTGTAGACTCCTAAGGGAGTATATCGGGTGAAGAACGAGACAGTGTGGTGGCGGATGTATTATCCCGAGCTTTGCTACTGGAATAACTCTCAAAAATAAGGGGAGGGGAGTGTTATGATCTCAGCCTGCAGGAGAAACGAGTCTCCCTCCTTGAGAGTTATTCATCAAGCCTGACCTGATTAGAAGGTCTAGCAAATATTGAGGTGATAACCCATATGTAAAATAGTTGCTTGGAGATGTATAACAATTTAAGATTATGGGCAGTAAGTAAGGAAATAGATAAATGACTGGCTAGGAGATGTGGACATTTTGCTGGAGGCGTAAGGCTCGCTTCTGAAGGGGCTTTGACCTCACTTGAGTGCCAGACATCGCAGGGGAAAGCCACGCTCCGTTCGAGCTCCCTCCAGAAGGGAACCCCTAGTGATATATCTCGAAGAGAAGAGAAGTGTGTAGACGTGCCAGCTGTGGAACCGAGCTGGGAACGTTGTGGTCTCAAGTCCTGGTCGACGAAGTGTTTATTAAATCGCCTAGAGGCATTATTGTGGGCCGTGGAAGCGCCGTGACCAGACGCCGTCAGAGGGAGAAGCACCCTCGACCAGACGATCTGTGGTAAGCATGATATACGCCAGTTCATAGTGATTGCTTGTAGTTGGTCGTGTGCCCAGCGACAGTAGCGATGTTTATTTATAAGTTAGACATGTTTTAATAAGCCAGAAAGCCTGAAATAGGAGAGTGAAGAGGGAGGAGCACGGAGCGATGTCCGTCCCCTCTGAGCTCTGACAGACGACTGAGGGAGCCCGGCTCCTGACGGAGGAAGACCCTCCCAGCGAGTGAGGACCGCCACCAGGCGAGGTGGAGTATGGACCCGCCCAAAACGGGGGAGTCCACTCTCACTGTATGTAGAGGACAGATAGAGGTTTGAGGCAAACATATTGTGTGATTATTTTTGTTTATGTGTTAAAGGGGAAACAATTTTATTGGAGTGTCGATGGGTTGCAGGTTTGTCTTTGGGGAAGAAGTTGCTGAGAACTTCGAAGCCAGCACAGAGGGAATAGTTGATGAGACTCCAAGGTAGTGGAGCAGAGGACCTCGAGCTGTGAGGAGAAGCAGTATAGAGTGTCACGTGCTTCTGTAGAGGTGGAGAAGCACCATAGTTGCTCGAGGAAACTTCATGGTGTAGCAGCCGAGAGAGCTGTGGAGGAACCTAGCAGAAGGGTGAAGCACCGTACTTGCTCAAGGAAACTTCATGATAGCAGCCTGGAGGAGCTGCAGAGGATCCTGGTAGTGAAGCCCGGAAGAACCTAAGGATATTAGGGTAGTGAACTTCCAGAGGTGGAAGGGAAGTTCACTATCGATAGTGAAAAGAAACATAAGAAATATTGAGAAAATTCGTGTTAGAACTATTAATCTTACTTTTTAGGTCATATTTAATAATATATATATATATATATATATATATATATATATATATATATATATATATATATATATATATATATATATATATACACATATACATATATATATATATATATATATATATATATATATATATATATATATATATATATATATATATATATGTCGTACCTAGTAGCCAGAACGCACTTCTCAGCCTACTATGCAAGGCCCGATTTGCCTAATAAGCCAAGTTTTCATGAATTAGTTGTTTTTCGACTACCTAACCTACCTAACCTAACCTAACCTAACTTTTTCGGCTACCTAACCGAACCTAACCTATAAAGATAGGTTAGGTTAGGTTAGGTAGGGTTGGTTAGGTTCGGTCATATATGTACGTTAATTTTAACTCCAATAAAAAAAAATTGACCTCATACATAATGAAATGGATAGCTTTATCATTTCAAAAGAAAAAAAATAGAGAAAATATATTAATTCAGGAAAACTTGGCTTATTAGGCAAATCTGGCCATGCATAGTAGGCTGAGAAGTGCGTTCTGGCTACTAGGTACGACATATATATATATATATATATATATATATATATATATATATATATATATATATATATATATATATATATATATATATATATATATATATATATGTATATATATATATGTATATATATATATGTATATATATATATGTATATATATATATATGTATATATATATATGTATATATATATATATATATATATATATATATATATATATATATATATATATATATATATATATATATATATATATATATATATATATATATATATATCCCTGTGGCCCGTGTGCCCTGCAGTAAGTCCACAAATTCCTTTGGAGACTTCAGGCTGAAGGCGCAAGGAACATAAGGAGTCAGCAGGCCGTTGAGTCGCTTCGCCAGTCTGTACGTAGGTGTGGGTATCTGGCTAATGATTGGCCGAAGTGGGTTTCCAGGCTTGTGCGTCTTGACATTTCCATACGCATATCTAGGTTTATATTCCCCAATGATCTTTGGCAGGTGGATCAGCCGAATTAAAAGCAAAGGTCAACAAACTGATCGAAACTGTGAACGCCAAGAAATCCGGACTCCACCTGCCAAAGATCATTGGGGAATATAAACCTGGATATGCGTATGGAAATGTCAAGACGCACAAGCCTGGAAACCCACTTCGGCCAATCATTAGCCAGATACCCACACCCACGTACAGACTGGCGAAGCGACTCAACGGCCTGCTGACTCCTTATGTTCATTGCGCCTTCAGCCTGAAGTCTCCAAAGGAATTTGTGGACTTACTGCGGGGCACACGGGCCACAGGGATAAGAGCCTCGTTGGACGTAGAATCGCTGTTTACCAACGTACCTGTGGACGAGACAATCGGAATGATAGCCGACAGAGTGTATCGTGATCCAGCCTGTACTCCTCTTGACATGCCAGAAAGTATTCTGAGGAAACTACTCCAAGCTTGTACTAAAGAGGCACCCTTCTTGAGCCCGGATGGGCACATGTATAAGCAAGTAGATGGGGTCGCCATGGGTTCTCCCCTAGGTGTCCTGTTTGCAAACTTCTACATGGGTACCATCGAGCAAAAAGTCTTAGTCGACATGAACTTGAAACCGGCCATATACTGCAGGTATGTTGACGACATTTTTACACAGGTACCTGATGTCAGACATCTGCAGGAGCTGAAGGAGGCATTTGAGCAGAGTTCCGTGCTGCGTTTCACTTACGAGACGGAAAAGGATGGGAAGCTGCCTTTTCTAGATGTAACAGTCATGGAAAAGGGCGGAGGTTTCCACACTGCAGTCTACACTAAGGAAACAAACATAGGAATGTGCCTAAATGCCAACAGCGACTGCCCCGACAGGTACAAGAGGAGTGTTGTTAACGCATACGTCGACCGTGCTCTCAGCCACAGCTCAGAATGGAAGCAAGTCGACGAAGAACTCTGTAGGGTAAGGCAGGTCCTAGTCAATAACGGCTTCTCCAATGGTTTCATCGAAGACATCATAAGAAGGAAAGTGAAAAGCCATGCAACCTCTGAAGAGACAACTAACACAACACCTATACCCCCTATTAGACTATTTTACAGGAACTTCTTTTCCACAGCTCATAAAACGGAGGAAAGGGTCCTGAAAGATATTGTTAATAGAAACGTTATCCCTACAGACAAAAATCAGAGGATACAACTGACGATTTACTATAAAACCAGAAAAACGGCCAGCCTACTCATGAGAAACTCTCCAGACACAAAACAGAACGCTTTAAAAGAGACTAACGTCGTCTATGCCTTCAAATGCCCACTTGGGGACTGTAAGCTCCAAAAAAACCAGTATATAGGCAAGACAACAACATCTCTTTCTAGGCGTTTAACGATGCATAAGCAACAGGGCTCCATTAAGGAACATATAATCTCTTCCCATAACCAAACCATCGCCAGAGAAATCCTAGTAAACAACACAGAAATCATCGATAGATACAGCGATAGCAGGCGGCTTGACGTTTGCGAGGCACTACACATCAAGAAGTCAACACCAGCAATCAACAGCCAATTATTGCACAACTATATTCTACCCACCTCAAGACTCCGCTCCAATATAGAAGCATCAAGAAATATGGACCAATAGGCTTTCTACAAACACTTCTATTCAATACCCATTGTTTCTGTTCTGTCTTGTGTTGATACTTTTAATACCCTATTAATATCCCCTCCTGTTCTGTCTTGTGTTATGCCACATCACCCTTCCCACCTCACTCAAATGTAGATATAATATCAGAGAGACGTAAGTTCTAATCAGTTGTGTATTTGTGAAGTCTTTGAAAATGTAATAAGTTTTACGAAACGCGCCCGTGTCGCGTCAGACTAGAAATAAAAATGAATTTTGGAGAAGTGATTTTTGATTTACCTCCATCAGTGAAGCGTAATGTACGAAAGATTGAGAAAATTCGTGTTAGAATTATTAATCTTACTTTTTCGGTCATATTTAATAATATATATATATATATATATATATATATATATATATATATATATATATATATATATATATATATATATATATATATATATATATATATATATATATGCGGAAAATCCACAGAGAAATATGAAATGAGGTGAACGTTATTAACTTAGTTAATAAGCTATCCACACTGAATTTAAATTTTGATTTTAAACTTATAAGTTTCGATGTGACCTCTTTATTCACTAAAGTTCCTGTTGATGATCTGTTAGAATTTCTACGAGAGGAACTGCCTAAATATAATTTGAGCTTGCAGACCAATAAAGTATTGGAACTTATTAAGTTGTGTATAAAAGACAATTATTTTAGTTTTAATGGAAAATTTTTCAAACAAACATTTGGTATGGCGATGGGCAATCCCCTGTCCCCAGTTTTAAGCAATTTGTATATGGAATTCTTTGAAACAAAAATCTTATCCAGGATTATCCCGGCTAATGTAGTTTGGTTTAGGTATGTTGATGATATTTTGTGCTTATGGCCGTGCAACAAAGACCAGATAGTTTTTCTTAATGAACTCAATTCTTTGGTACCTTCAAAAAATTCACTTGTGAGACTGAGGAGAATGGTACTCTTCCGTTTTTGGACATTATGATTCATAGAGTCACTAGAAAGTTCAAATTTAATGTGTATAGGAAACCTACCAACGTGGGGTCGTATGTTCATTTTTATTCGAATCATCATAGTAAAGTTAAACAGGCAGTATTTTCAGGAATGTTTCTACGAGCTTTGAGGGTTTGCAGCCCTGAGTTTTTTGATGAAGAGATTGCTAAAATATATGAAATTGGGAAGAGTTTACAATATCCTAAGAGGTTTTTGGATTTCTCGTTTGTACAAGCCAAGCGTACGTTTTATAATCACGTCCCTAAGGCGAAACCAAAAATTATTAACTCATTGGTGGTACCTTATGCGAGTGGACTTGAAAAATTGTCTCTGATTTTTAAGAAACTTAATATAAATTTGGTGTTCACTAATAGTACGATCAAATCCAATTTAATAAAAAACTCCCCTGTTACAGCAGGTTGTGTGTATTCGATTCCCTGCAATGATTGTGATTCTGTGTACCTTGGACAAACAGGAAAGTCCTTACAATTGCGGTTGTCACAACATGCTTATAGTATTAGAACTGCCCAAACGTCTAATGCATTGTATCTACATACGAGTTTATGCGATCACAATATTAATTGGAATGGGGCAAAAAGCATTACCAATTGTGGGGATTTCGTGGAACGGAATTTGATTGAGTCTGCTCTAATCAGTCAGTGCCCAAATCTTCTTAATGTTAGTACTGGAATGTACAAACTTGATCCATTTTTAAGTTATAATATTGCACAACAGTTTAAGAAACAACTCTGATAGAGAGGCTTACAATGTCTCATTATAATTGTATATTCATATATTGTGTGTTCATGGGGCTTTTCTTTAATCTTTCATCCTTATTCTCTGACCGCTTAATCCTCTTTGACCATTCTAAGCTAAGCTATACCTGTTTTTGGTTAATTACACCTGACCAACCCTAGGGATGGGTTGGTCAGGTGTCGGCCTATATATCCTCCCCCTTCTCCCTTCTCCTTAGTCAGTCTGGTGTTGACAAAGGCTTTAACAAAGCCGAAACGTTCACCTCATTTCATATTTCTCTGTGGATTTTCCGCATAAAATGATCAGTGTTTTGTGATCGTCAATTGCATATATATATATATATATATATATATATATATATATATATATATATATATATATATATATATATATATATATATATATATATATATATGTGTGTGTGTGTATATTACGAAAATAAACACGTGATTAAGAATGTGACAATGTCAGACCACGGAGGAAAATGAAACAGGAATTTCCTTAAGTACTTTCGTATATTAAATACATCTTCAGAAGGAATGAATCATTCCTTCTGAAGATGTATTTAATATACGAAAGTACTTAAGGAAATTCCTGTTTCATTTTCCTCCGTGGTCTGACATTGTCATATATATATATATATATATATATATATATATATATATATATATATATATATATATATATATATATATATATATATATATATATATATATATATATATATATATATATATATATATATACATATATATATATATATATATATACATATATATATATATATATATATATATATATATATATATATATATATATATATATATATATATATATATATAGTAGGCATCCATCAGTCTCAGGAGACTATGTAGTTGCGCTCTGGTTGTCGGTCTGGAGTGGCCTCACCAGGGCGCAAAGCCAGGGTAGGTTGATTTGGGGGAGAAGCTGTTACCCAGGCAGCAGGTCCCCCCTCTCCACGGCGCTGAAAGTCTCCAATGGAAAGGCATACGCCAATACTATGTACGTTTAGGGGTGATCCTGGACGGCATGGGTTCGAATCCTGGCCGGGTCAAAGAGTTCTTAGTGATCTATGGCTTCATGTTGCGCGTTCATGCAGCTTTCTCACACATGTTAAACTCAGTGCGGCCCGTGCATGTGCCAGTATTTTATGAAAAACTGTACCCAAATGGATTCATGAGTGTCGTCGGGGGTTGATCAGTCAGGGAGCTTAGTTAATAAGCACCAGGACTGACCAATCCATATAGATGATCATTGGTGCGGTGGTCACGGTACTGTGTACGTTTAGGTGTGATCCTGGGCGGCATGAGTTCGAATCCTGGCCGGGTCAAAGAGTTCATAGTGATCTATGGCTTGCACGTTCACGCAGCTTTCTCACATATATATATATATATATATATATATATATATATATATATATATATATATATATATATATATATATATATATTGGTGTATACTGGCAGCAGGTTTTCTTTCAAACATGTTTCATTGAATATGACCGCATATTCTGTGTTTATTATTTTCTGGTTTAGGGCTTCTATCCCTCTAACTATTTTCTTAGCATCAGTGTAACACTGTGAAAGTGTTTGGTTTAGTTTATTTAAAATATATATAGAATATGAGTCAGAGACAGGAATTGGGAAAGGCGCCAGGTTGTCGGCCTGAGATCTCACACCTCAAAGCGTTAATGACCTCAAGTGACCTGAGGTCAGATCATGCGAATTTCACCTTGCTTCTACTAATCTCTTAATTGGAGCCTGGTAGCCTTCAAACATGCCGACGTTTGAGGAGTGGCTTGGTAGAGTGCCTCAGGCTATCTACTTGTGGGCGGAGTTAGTTACTAGGCTCCCCAATATATACTCGGAGAACTATCGATTCGAGAGCATTAAGCAATAGGAGACCAGCCAGCGGAGCAGAGCAGAGGCCAGCCGTCGAGATAGGCCGTCACCAGACGGGGGGTGACGCTGCCTGAAAATTGCAGACTCCCCCCCCCCGTCTCTATTCAACTTAGACTCAGTCCTCGGTGAGTGAACATTTAGGTGACTTGGTCGTGTTTTAAAAGTGTTTTGTGATGATCAGGGGCAGTCAGCTGTAGTGTTCTCAGATTCTTGGAGGATGACTCACTTTGAATATTAATCTTTAACATTTTAATTGGATTGCTTAAGTTATGATACTTATCATGAAAAATATAATTGTTGAATTTATTATTTAAATGGACTTTATTTTGTTCCCTAGAGATTTTGAGTTGAGGTGAGAAAGCCTCTGTGGTTACTGGTTTCATGGTTTAGAATGAGTACATGATAAAGATGGGACCATACTAATAATGATCACTTGATAAAATCTTTGGTGAATATTGTGATACAGACAAGTTCCGTTCCTTGTCTTGTATGTAATGATCATGAATGGATGGTTGCAGCATTTCGTCTTCTACTATCTACTCTTCTACTTCTACTATCTACTCTTCTCCTTCTACCTATCTACACCTCTCCCTCCACCCCTCTCTGAACTCTCACTTTCAACTAATGACCCTCCTCGCTCCTCCCACCTCCCTACCTCTCACCCCAAACCCTCACTAATTACTTCACTATTCATTTCTTTCCTTTCGTTTTCTCTTATACGTTTGTGGCAATGATTCTCTATTCTAGAGTTCTCTCTGGAGTTTCGGGTAACTGATCAAGTGACGGCGCCTTGTAGTCTTAGCACCTAGGTAGTCAAATACCTAGGTTACAAGGTGTTGAACGAGAGAGGTTGCCTTAGGATCTATGGGAGTGCTCTAGAATAGTTAGCTAACTGGGGACGTCTGGAGGCACCTGCCACCGTCAGGAGGTAGGTACCGGTGGCTTGGAGGCACCTGCCACCGTCAGGAGGTAGGTACCGGTGGTCTGGAGGCACCTGCCACCGTCAGCAGGTGGGTACCGGTGGTCCGGAGGCAAATGCCACCGTCAGGAGGTGGGTACCGGTGGTCTGGAGGCACCTGCCACCGTCAGGAGGTGGGTACCGGTGGCCTGGAGGTTGGTACTGGTGGCCTGGAGGCTCCTGCCACCGTCTGGAGGTAGGTACTGGTGGCCTGGAGGCTCCTACCACCGTCTGGAGGTAGGTACCGGTGGTCTGGAGGCACCTGCCACCGTCTGGAGGTTGTTACTGGTGGCCTGGAGGCACCTGCCACCGTCTAGAGGTAGGTACTGGTGGCCTGGAGGCACCTGCCACCGTCAGGAGGTAGGTACCGGTGGTCTGGAGGCACCTGCCACCGTCAGGAGGTGGGTACCGGTGGTCTGGAGGCACCTGCCACCGTCAGGAGGTAGGTACCCGTGGCCTGGAGGCACCTGCCACCGTCAGGAGGTAGGGGTACCGGTGGCCTGGAGGCACCTGCCACCGTCAGGAGGTAGGGGTACCGGTGGCCTGGAGGCACCTGCCACCGTCTGGAGGTAGGTACCGGTGGTCTGGAGGCACCTGCCACCGTCTAGAGGTTGGTACTGGTGGCCTGGAGGCACCTGCCACCGTCTGGAGGTAGGTACTGGTGGCCTGGAGGCACCTGCCACCGTCTAGAGGTAGGTACCGGTGGCCTGGAGGCACCTGCCACCGTCAGGAGGTAGGTACCGGTGGCCTGGAGGCACCTGCCACCGTCAGGAGGTAGGGGTACCGGTGGCCTGGAGGCACCTGCCACCGTCTGGAGGTAGGTACCGGTGGTTTGGAGGCACCTGCCACCGTCTAGAGGTTGGTACTGGTGGCCTGGAGGCACCTGCCACCGTCTGGAGGTAGGTACTGGTGGCCTGGAGGCACCTGCCACCGTCTAGAGGTAGGTACCGGTGGCCTGGAGGCACCTGCCACCGTCAGGAGGTTGGTACTGGTGGCCTGGAGGCACCTGCCAACGTCTGGAGGTAGGTACTGGTGGCCTGGAGGCACCTGCCACCGTCTGGAGGTAGGTACCGGTGGTCTGGAGGCACCTACCACCGTCAAGAGGTAGGTACTGGTGGCCTGGAGGCACCTGCCACCGTCAGGAGGTTGGTACTGGTGGCCTGGAGGCACCTGCCAACGTCTGAAGGTAGGTACTGGTGGCCTGGAGGCACCTGCCACCGTCTGGAGGTAGGTACCGGTGGCCTGGAGGCACCTGCCACCGTCAGGAGGTTGGTACCGGTGGCCTGGAGGCACCTGTCATCGTCAGGAGGTTAGTACCGGTGGTCTGGAGGTACCTGCCACCGTCTGGAGGTTGGTACCGGTGGCCTGGAGGCACCTGCCACCGTCTGAAGGTAGGTACCGGTGGTCTGGAGGCACCTGCCACCGTCTGGAGGTAGGTACCGGTGGCCTGGAGGCACCTGCCACCGTCAGGAGGGAGGTACCGGTGGTCTGGAGGTACCTGCCACCGTCAGGAGGTAGGTACCGGTGGCCTGGAGGCACCTGCCACCGTCTGGAGGTGGGTACTGGTGGTCTGGAAGTACCTGCCACCGTCAGGAGGTTGGTACCGGCGGCATGGAGGCACCTGCCACCGTCAGGAGGTTGGTACCGGTGATTTGGAGGCACCTGCCACCGTCAGGAGGTTGGTACCGGTGGTCTGGAGGTACCTGCCACCGTCTGGAGGTTGGTACTAGTGGCCTGGAGGCACCTGCCACCGTCAGGAGGTTGGTACCGGTGGTTTGGAGGCACTTGCCACCGTCTGGAGGTTAGTACCGGTGGCCTGGAGGTTGGTACTGGTGGTCTGGAGGCACCTGCCACCGTCAGGAGGTTGGTACTGGTGGCCTGGAGGCACCTGCCACCGTCAAGAGGTAGGTACCGGTGGTCTGGAGGCACTTGCCACCGTCAGGAGGTAGGTACCGGTGGTCTGGAGGTACCTGCCACCGTCAGGAGGGAGGTACCGGTGGTCTGGAGGTACCTGCCACCGTCTGGAGGTTGGTACCTGTGGCCTGGAGGCACCTGCCACCGTCAGGAGGTAGGTACCGGTGGTTTGGAGGCACCTGCCACCGTCTGGAGGTTGGTACCGGTGGCCTGGAGGCACCTGCCACCGTCTGGAGGTAGGTACCTGTGGTCTGGAGGCACCTGCCACCGTCAGGAGGGAGGTACCGGTGGTCTGGAGGTACCTGCCACCGTCAGGAGGTAGGTACTGGTGGTCTGGAGGCACCTGCCACCGTCAGGAGGTAGGTACCGGTGGTCAGGAGGCACCTGCCACCGTCAGGAGGTGGGTACCGGTGGTCTGGAGGCACCTGCCACCGTCAGGAGGTAGGTACCCGTGGCCTGGAGGCAGCTGCCACCGTCAGGAGGTAGGTACCGGTGGCCTGGAGGCACCTGCCACCGTCAGGAGGTAGGGGTACCGGTGGCCTGGAGGCACCTGCCACCGTCTGGAGGTAGGTACCGGTGGTCTGGAGGCACCTGCCACCGTCTAGAGGTTGGTACTGGTGGCCTGGAGGCACCTGCCACCGTCTGGAGGTAGGTACTGGTGGCCTGGAGGCACCTGCCACCGTCTAGAGGTAGGTACCGGTGGCCTGGAGGCACCTGCCACCGTCAGGAGGTTGGTACTGGTGGCCTGGAGGCACCTGCCAACGTCTGGAGGTAGGTACTGGTGGCCTGGAGGCACCTGCCACCGTCTGGAGGTAGGTACCGGTGGTCTGGAGGCACCTACCGCCGTCAAGAGGTAGGTACTGGTGGCCTGGAGGCACCTGCCACCGTCAGGAGGTTGGTACTGGTGGCCTGGAGGCACCTGCCAACGTCTGGAGGTAGGTACTGGTGGCCTGGAGGCACCTGCCACCGTCTGGAGGTAGGTACCGGTGGCCTGGAGGCACCTGCCACCGTCAGGAGGTTGGTACCGGTGGCCTGGAGGCACCTGTCATCGTCAGGAGGTTAGTACCGGTGGTCTGGAGGTACCTGCCACCGTCTGGAGGTTGGTACCGGTGGCCTGGAGGCACCTGCCACCGTCTGGAGGTAGGTACCGGTGGTCTGGAGGCACCTGCCACCGTCTGGAGGTAGGTACCGGTAGCCTGGAGGCACCTGCCACCGTCAGGAGGGAGGTACCGGTGGTCTGGAGGTACCTGCCACCGTCAGGAGGTAGGTACCGGTGGCCTGGAGGCACCTGCCACCGTCTGGAGGTGGGTACTGGTGGTCTGGAAGTACCTGCCACCGTCAGGAGGTTGGTACCGGCGGCATGGAGGCACCTGCCACCGTCAGGAGGTTGGTACCGGTGATTTGGAGGCACCTGCCACCGTCAGGAGGTTGGTACCGGTGGTCTGGAGGTACCTGCCACCGTCTGGAGGTTGGTACTGGTGGCCTGGAGGCACCTGCCACCGTCAGGAGGTTGGTACCGGTGGTTTGGAGGCACTTGCCACCGTCTGGAGGTTAGTACCGGTGGCCTGGAGGTTGGTACTGGTGGTCTGGAGGCACCTGCCACCGTCAGGAGGTTGGTACTGGTGGCCTGGAGGCACCTGCCACCGTCAGGAGGTTGGTACCGGTGGTTTGGAGGCACTTGCCACCGTCTGGAGGTTAGTACCGGTGGCCTGGAGGTTGGTACTGGTGGTCTGGAGGTACCTGCCACCGTCAGGAGGGAGGTACCGGTGGTCTGGAGGTACCTGCCACCGTCTGGAGGTTGGTACCTGTGGCCTGGAGGCACCTGCCACCGTCAGGAGGTAGGTACCGGTGGTTTGGAGGCACCTGCCACCGTCTGGAGGTTGGTACCGGTGGCCTGGAGGCACCTGCCACCGTCTGGAGGTAGGTACCTGTGGTCTGGAGGCACCTGCCACCGTCAGGAGGGAGGTACCGGTGGTCTGGAGGTACCTGCCACCGTCAGGAGGTAGGTACTGGTGGTCTGGAGGCACCTGCCACCGTCAAGAGGTAGGTACCGGTGGCCTGGAGGCACCTGACACCGTCAAGAGGTAGGTACTGGTGGCCTGGAGGCACCTGCCACCGTCTGGAGGTAGGTACCGGTGGCCTGGAGGCACCTGCCACCGTCTGGAGGTGGGTACCGGTGGCCTGGAGGCACCTGCCACCGTCTGGAGGTGGGTACCGGTGGCCTGGAGGCACCTGCCACCGTCTGGAGGTGGGTACCGGTGGCCTGGAGGCACCTGCCACCGTCTGGAGGTAGGTACCGGTGGCCTGGAGGCACCTGCCACCTTCAATACCTCGGAGCACCTCGGAAAGCAATCTAACATAAGTGAACTTCAATGACCACGAAAACATACCGCGGCGCGCACTCAGACGTTCCCATTACCCCGGAGAGCTGCACTTCTCCTCCACGTGCCTCCACACTTGCTGCTTCCCTCCCACATTCAGTCACTCACTCCCATGTTCCCCCCTCCCCCCCACTTCCTTCCACCACCTTTTGCTCTCTAGAATCCGTCATTTATTTCCTCCCACGGTCGATCATCCCCCACGTCCTCTCTCACCATTCATCTCTTACTCTTTCCCCCTCCCATGTTCACTCATTTCCTCCTCCCATGTTCACTCACAATCGTTCCTCACCGTCAGTAGCCAGACAGCGTGGGGGGGGGGGGGAAAACAGCTGACATTTGCTTTATTACAGTTTTCTCCATTCTTCTTTCTTATTTTCTTCATTTTTTTGTCAATAATCTCCATCTCTTAATTCGATGTTTTGTTGAGGTGATAACGCTGTCTTCAATTCATTGTTTTTATTTATAATGAATTCAATTACATTGTTCATTTAATATTCATATTTATTTATATTACCGGTGCTATTTAGAATGATTAAATTATTGGTAGGAATAGTAATGGTAGAAACAGGAAAAGAGGTAGTAGAAGAAATAGTAATTCAGTAGTAGTAGTAGTAGTAATAATAATAGTAGTAGTATTAGTAGTAAAAGTAATAGCGGAGATACATAATTTAATGGAAACCCCAGCGTATCGTCAACTTATGCAAACAAGAATAATTATTTCGTTACAAATGTGTGTTTCAGAATATAATTGCATTTTATTTAAGGGTATTTTTTGGGTAAGTGTGATTTTGTGAAACGATATATACACAAAAAAAAAATACAACGCAAATAAAGGTTTCCTATGCTGACACTCGAGAAATCTGCTTTATATATGAACCTTATATATTTTCACACGCAAGAGTCTACATCTTCCATGTTCACACGCAAGAAAAACATCTTGCATTATCACACGCAAGAGTCTACATCTTGCATTATCACACGCAAGAGTCTACATCTTCCATGTTCACACGCAAGACAAAACATCCTCAAATATACAGCTACATGGACAACATCACTTATGTGAAGGCTCAGATAAAGTGCCGCCGTCGACGATAAGTGTGGTCAGTGTAGAGGGTCTGGACGCATGTGGTCAGTATAGAGGGTCTGGACGCATGTGGTCAGTGTAGAGGGTCTGGACGCATGTGGTCAGTGTAGTGGGTCTGGACGCATGTGGTCAGTGTAGAGGGTCTGGACGCATGTGGTCAGTGTAGTGGGTCTGGACGCATGTGGTCAGTGTAGAGGGTCTGGACGCATGTGGTCAGTGTAGAGGGTCTGGACGCATGTGGTCAGTGTAGTGGGTCTGGACGCATGTGGTCAGTGTAGAGGGTCTGGACGCATGTGGTCAGTGTAGAGGGTCTGGACGCATGTGGACAGTGAACCTAGCCCCATACTAGAAACCTTTAACAATCCCTCACACATATGACCATCCAAGATGTTCGTTACCGACCTAGAGACCACTGCCCATCCTGAAAACATCTGCTTTCCAATAAGCCTCTGGTTCCCAAACTAGGGATCATGGCTCCCCTGGAGGAGCTTTATGCAGTATGTAAGGGGCCATAAGTCTAGGCAAGACACAACATCTTGTATTATAATAACAAAATACATGGGATTGCCAAGGAAAAAAAATTGTGGCTTAATACCAAGTGTTGGACCATTAATAAGGAGGCTGTATAACAATGAGGTAATGATGAAGAGTTTCAGAACCACTGCAATTAGCACTTGATTATCATTGAAATCGAGTACCAGCCTAGTAGCACATCGCCCAGTCAATCCTTATCGCCGCGAAAACTTCAAGTAAATATTTGTTTAGCAACCAAACTATGCATCGTAGATGGCATTGGCCTTCCTAGTATCTCACAGACTTAGTAAATTCCTTTGATTATTTGGTTATCCAATAAACCCTTGATCATCCTAGAAACTATTTCATTAAACCGTCCACGACACCCTGGGCGATTCTGGAAACTCTTGGACCTCAGTAAACCAATCGCAAGACCTTAAAAACCAAAAAGTCTCCAGTTCTCCTCCACCACCTCACACTCCCTTGCACATTTCAGGAACATTCTTGGCCACCCTCTGGAAACGCCTTGCGGATGGTCTGGAAAGTTATCATAAATATCCCTGCCGCTCCTTGGGGACATTCGCTTACCCTTCTTGCCTTTCCAGTGGCCCATTTTCTTCCAGGACTTCACCTCTCCTTTTCGTCTCTTGGTCTTACAGCTTCCTATTTTTGAGGGGGGCCATGACTTGACCTTTCTCCCTCCCTTCCCTTCCCTTCCTATCTTCTAAGCGACGAAGCATCTTCCAGGATTTATCATCCCCTTTCCCACCTTGCCTTCCAAGCTTTCCATTTTCTTCCAGAATATTTCGCTTGTGTCACCTTTCTCTTCTTCATTTTCTTTCTTTTCTCTTATTTACAGTAATTGGTGGATTAGTTCAGAGCCCATATTTCTCAAGTCTTAATAATCTCTTAATTTAGTGCCCTCTACGTTCCAAATTTCATTTATCCCTTGCTCTGTATTTTCGTATAATATCCCATGTTATGGTATCTTGGTTCAGACAATATGTTCGTGTTTGTGTGGTCAGAACTCTGTGTCCCGTTGTTGGGTTTGTCATGGGCTTTGTTTCTTTTCTCGAGTAATGGTTTTACATGTTCCCCAGCCCCTCGGGATGTGTATTGAGTACAGGACACAACTTATTGTTATCAAAAACACGTATTCACGTAAACACGTGAATAAGGAAAACATTTGTTTGTGTAGCTCGAGATACTTTTACACTACTCTTTGTGAAAGTCAGGATACCTTTACACTACTCTTTGTGAAGGTCAGGATACCTTTACACTACTCTTTGTGAAAGTCAGGAAACCTTTACACTACTCTTTGTGAAGGTCAGGAAACCTTTACACTACTCTTTGTGAAAGTCAGGAAACCTTTACACATGGCTTTATGTAGCTCAGTACACATTTGCTCAACCCCTTGTGTAGCTCTGGAAATGTTCGCGATTTACTATGATCATACACTTCACTCTTGACAAAGTCAGTGATGCTGACGAGACGTTCAGCAAAGGTGTTCGGTGCTACAAATGACATTTTTCACCTTTTTTCTTAAAGCAGACACTGAGAGGTATGAGTAGGACCTCCGAGGACGGTATCGATGATCATTCTCAATATCTCGCTGTACGATCAATTCTTTGAGTAAGTCTTAAAATATACAGATAAGAGGCAATTTCGAACTCATGACGGTTTACTAATAGATTTTATTATGGAACTAGCTGTACCCGGCCACGCGTTGCTGTGGTTAAGAAACGCACATGCGTTGCTGAGCCACAGCAACCTTCCCCCGTCTCCCAGTCCTCCCCACCATTCTCACCCCCCTGTCTCGTCCCCTCCTCCTCCCAACCCATTCCCCTCTTCCCTGTCCAATTGTCCTCTCTACCATCCACTACTCCAACGTCCCTCCCTCGTCCCCCTCGTCCTCCAAACCATTCCCCACTCCCCCATCCCCTCCTCTTCTCCACCATTCCCCCTCCCCTGTCCTCTTGTCCATCCACCACTCCATCGTCCCCTCGTCCTCCCTACCATTCCCAACTCCACCGTCCCCTCGACCTCCCTACCATCTCACCCACCCTCGTCCACTCGTCCTCCCAACCATTCCCTTCTTCCCCGTCCTCTTGTCCTCTCTACCATCGACAACTCCAATGCTCAATTTCATTACCAATTTTACTAAAAAATAAGAAGAACAGTTAAAAAAAGAAATGAAAAAATAAAAATTAACTATACTCACAAAATGAACAGTATGGTAAACAAAGCTCAATTTCAACGCAATGTCACACAAAATAATTAAATTAAAATAAATTGAAACCTATGAAAATTCAATTTATCAATGCAATCAGAAACATTGAAATGGAATTGTAACGTATGAAGTATAGCGTGTGTTGCTCCTACGTGCAACAGATGGCGCTGTTTTTCAAAAAAGTAGGGTTTTACCTGTAACAGGTGTGGCATCTATATAGTACGTATATAAAACCATGTACGTATTCGAATGGAACGTTGTGTCAAAACTTCAAAGCAATTGGTGAAGAACTTTTGTAGATTACAGAATGTGTTGCCCTTATGTCCAACAGATGGCGCTGTTTAAAAAAAAAACATGTTTTCTCCTGTCACAGGTGAGGCATGTATATCGTAGGTATATAAAAACATGCGCCTATTCTAATGTAACGGTGTGGCAAAATTTCAAAGCAATCGCTAAAGAGGTTTCGAAGATTTCCCTTACAAGAAAAACTCTTGGAAAAACATTTTTTTTTTAAACATGTTTTTTTCCCGTCACAGACGTGAAATCTATATAGTATGTATATAAAAACCCGCTCGGATGCGAATGGAACGTTGTTTGAAAATTTCAGAGCAATCGGTGAAGAACTTTTAGAGATTAGCGATTTTGAATAAATGAACATTTTCATTTTTATTTATATAGATTAATATATATCCAACCTAATAAACGCCATCCTCACATATTCTAAAAAAAAACTAATATAAACTAACCTAACCTAACCAAGCCCTGGCCAAATCTAACCTAAGCTAAAGCAAGCAGAGCCAAACCACAGCAAACCTATCAATTATATCATATATATGTTGTATCAGTTTGAAAACTGTACTCTTCGAAATCCCAGGATACTGAAAATCAATGAAATAACTGTTCTATCACCATAAGTGAAATAGTGAATTGTTGAAGGGAGGTGGTGGGTGACTCACACGATCAAATGGCTTTTGTACACTATTTACAAGCTGTGTACAGTGTAGATAGACATTCAGGACCTAGATTCACGAAGCTCCATTTATTTATTCCTAAGTATGTATGCTGCGAAGGTTGCTAAGTACCGGCCAAAGAACAGTTCCTAAGAACGCACCAAAGTGCGATTTAGAAATTTATACCTACGAATTTTTTTAGTAGTTTACTTAGGTCTCGCTAGATGTCACTAGGGCTTTTAGTTTGGCCAATCATTTTTCATCTTACAGCTGTAGCCAATCATAACTCTGGCATATCTGAGCTTATCCCTGATCATTTGCCACTTATTTACGTCGATTTTTCTTATAAAATTAGTATTTTTCGAAGTAAAACTATGATTTTTCAACCTGTACAGTCAGCACCAACATTGTTGTAAAGAAATTTGTTACATTTTTTATTTACCTACGTAATTTAAGAGATAGTGTGGCTTTCCTTGTCGCTCCCAAGATTTGAGATGCGATGGTATTTATTTTCGAATATATTTACCTAAATTTACCCAAGGGCCACTATCTAGTGGCCTCGACGGGGACAAGAAGCCGAGGGCTTGTTAAGTCCCGCCAATTGTCCTAATGATATTTTCTAGCTGGATTTAGGCATTAACGGCTTCAGCGGGTAAGCGGTTTCATGGGTTTATAACCCTCTGGGTGAAAAAACTTCTGTTTTCGGTCCTACTTGAGAGGCCATACTCTCCAACACTATATCTGTGATTGCCCTGTTATCAGTGACTTCATACCAAATGGTATGAGGTACTTTGCGCTCTGTAATTACTTCATACACTCAGGAATATTGGAAGATATTCTTGTGTTGTACCCAGATTTTGCTAGTGTAGGCTAATAGATCAGCCTTACATTTCTTGTTCTCTCCTGATTCCATGTATGACTGGCCGTCCTGGTGAAATGGGGATGTTGGAAGAGCTTGTAGCTGGTTTTTGATCTACACTGTGTGGTCCTTCATACAGAATAGGGAAGCAGCACATTGCTGTGTATACCTAAGCTTGTTAAAAAATACATTGTTTGAAAGGAGAATTGTAGAAACTGGTAGGAGTAATTATAATATAATGTTACAAGATTCGGCGTTTACCTCTTGTGAAAATCTTAAGGTTGTTGTTTAGTCAGAGTTGATTTGTTTTTTGTATTGAGGCTGATATTTTCTCCCCTGATTCCATGTATGACTAACCATCCTGTGAGATGGGAGTACAGTATTAGATGAACTTATAGCTAGTTTTTTATCTACACTGTGTAATCTTTCATATGGAATAGGGTAGCAGCACATTGCTGTGTATGCCTAAGATTCTTAATAAAACAAATCAGTACTAAAGATTTTAAATTATAATTTGTACTATTACCAGTACTTTCTTTATTAATTTAAATGTTAACCATGGATCATTAAGATATCTTGTTGATATGTAATAGTCATATTTCTTTTGTATCCATTAAATTGTCCATTATGTCTCATTTTTTCACTTCTTTGGATATACAGTACAAATTATAGTTTAATCGTCATATAAATATTGGTTGCATTATATTTTTTATTTAAATAACTGGATCAATATTTTTACAGCTGACACGATTTGTTTTACTCACTGGTGCATTATCTGTACAAAATTTGGTTTATTGTTACACACAAAGCTGCCACATAGCCTTCCCGGCTTGGTGCCTTCCTATGATAATTACTTATTGGTACACACAGCCAAATTGTGTAACAGGAACAGGTCTTGGACACAAATTTGTTCCATGCTAAATGTAGAGGAATCAGCTGAGCATTCCTCAGATAAAATAAGCTACCTCAGCTTATAAGGTAAATAAAATTAAATAAAAATTCCTCAAATAAGTAGCTGCCTCACCTCACTGCCTTACTGCTACAGAGCCGTCCCGGCTTGGTGCCTTCTTTTAATAATTGCTTATTGTTACACACAGTCAAAGTGTGTAAGAGGAAGAGGTCTTGGACCCCTACTTTCCCCTCTCTTTTTTTTAACAGTCCATACTAGTCCTAAAGTCATAATTATAGGTTTAAGTATTCAGTGAGAGAAGTTGTTTAAGTTTTTACCCTTCGTCTTACCTAATATCATTTGTGCAGGATTGTGTCCAGATTTAATTTAAAAATAAAACCAAACAAAATAAATAAAAAATTGGTATACTTAGCTAAGGTACACCCTCTAGGTGATTATTTCTTATTACTAGATGAACAGAGGCATTTGGTGATAGAAATGCTCCCACCAGCCCCGGGATCATCACCTTCTCATATTTCATGTTCACCAGTCTTTATTTACTTAATAACTACTGGTATAATATCTTGCTATTATAAAACTAATTCTGATATCATAAAAGACATATTTACTACAAGTTTCAAGCAGAGAATGCGTGTGTAGTTAACACGAAGGATTCCTCTTGACAAGACATGCCAGCTAAATTGTTTGTTTATAATAAAATCGATGCTCCGTGTTGTGTAGTAGAGAAAAATTTAGTTATATCCAGTTTACGTAAAGCTACGAGTGGTCCAAAGCGTCCTTAGTTTGAGGCAGTCTACTTACGGAGATTTTCCTTCTTAAATGGCTACCTGAATACCGACGTAGCCGCTACGAAGATGCCAAGAAGAAAAACACATTCGAAAGTCCATACGTAATTGCTTCATGAATCTGGCCCAAGGGGCCAGATTCACGAAACAGTTACGTAAGTACCTACGAACGTGTACATCTTTCCTGAATATTTGACGGCTTTGGTTACATATATTAAACAGTTTACAAGCATGAACACTTCCCAATCAACTTTTGTTGTTGATATAAACAGCCTCTTGGTGTTTCGGAGCTCATTAACTGTTTAATAATTGTAAGCAAAACCAACAAAAATTGTGAAAAGATGTATAGGTTCGTAAGTCCTTGCATAACTGCCTTGTGAATCTGGTCCCTGGTCTTTAGATCTTATCTCCGCCGTAACGTATATATGACTGGCGAAAAAGTTATATATATATATATATATATATATATATATATATATATATATATATATATATATATATATATATATATATATATATATATATATATATATATATTATTAAATATGACCGAAAAAGTAAGATTAATAATTCTAACACGAATTTTCTCAATCTTTCGTACATTACGCTTCACTGTTGGAGGTAAATCAAAAATCACTTCTCCAAAATTCATTTTTATTTCTAGTCTGACGCGACACGGGCGCGTTTCGTAAAACTTATTACATTTTCAAAGACTTCACAAATACACAACTGATTAGAACTTACGTATCTCTGAGTTTATATCTACATTTGAGTGAGGTGGGAAGGGTGATGTGGCATTAACACAAGACTGAACAAGAGGGGATATTAATAGGGTATTAAAAGTATCAACACAAGACAGAACAGAAACAATGGGTATTGAATAGAAGTGTTTGTAGAAAGCCTATTGGTCCATATTTCTTGATGCTTCTATATTGGAGTGGAGTCTTGAGGTGGGTAGAATATAGTTGTGCAATAATTGGCTGTTGATTGCTGGTGTTGACTTCTTGATGTGTAGTGCCTCGCAAACGTCAAGCCGCCTGCTATCGCTGTATCTATCGATGATTTCTGTGTTGTTTACTAGGATTTCTCTGGCGATGGTTTGGTTATGGGAAGAGATTATATGTTCCTTAATGGAGCCCTGTTGCTTATGCATCGTTAAACGCCTAGAAAGAGATGTTGTTGTCTTGCCTATATACTGGGTTTTTTGGAGCTTACAGTCCCCAAGTGGGCATTTGAAGGCATAGACGACGTTAGTCTCTTTTAAAGCGTTCTGTTTTGTGTCTGGAGAGTTTCTCATGAGTAGGCTGGCCGTTTTTCTGGTTTTATAGTAAATCGTCAGTTGTATCCTCTGATTTTTGTCTGTAGGGATAACGTTTCTATTAACAATATCTTTCAGGACCCTTTCCTCCGTTTTATGAGCTGTGGAAAAGAAGTTCCTGTAAAATAGTCTAATAGGGAGTATAGGTGTTGTGTTAGTTGTCTCTTCAGAGGTTGCATGGCTTTTCACTTTCCTTCTTATGATGTCTTCGATGAAACCATTGGAGAAGCCGTTATTGACTAGGACCTGCCTTACCCTACAGAGTTCTTCGTCGACTTGCTTCCATTCTGAGCTGTGGCTGAGAGCACGGTCGACGTATGCGTTAACAACACTCCTCTTGTACCTGTCAGGGCAGTCGCTGTTGGCATTTAGGCACATTCCTATGTTTGTTTCCATAGTGTAGACTGCAGTGTGGAAACCTCCGCCCTTTTCCATGACTGTTACATCTAGAAAAGGCAGCTTCCCATCCTTTTCCGTCTCGTAAGTGAAACGCAGCACGGAACTCTGCTCAAATGCCTCCTTCAGCTCCTGCAGATGTCTGACATCAGGTACCTGTGTAAAAATGTCGTCAACATACCTGCAGTATATGGCCGGTTTCAAGTTCATGTCGACTAAGACTTTTTGCTCGATGGTACCCATGTAGAAGTTTGCAAACAGGACACCTAGGGGAGAACCCATGGCGACCCCATCTACTTGCTTATACATGTGCCCATCCGGGCTCAAGAAGGGTGCCTCTTTAGTACAAGCTTGGAGTAGTTTCCTCAGAATACTTTCTGGCATGTCAAGAGGAGTACAGGCTGGATCACGATACACTCTGTCGGCTATCATTCCGATTGTCTCGTCCACAGGAACGTTGGTAAACAGCGATTCTACGTCCAACGAGGCTCTTATCCCTGTGGCCCGTGTGCCCCGCAGTAAGTCCACAAATTCCTTTGGAGACTTCAGGCTGAAGGCGCAAGGAACATAAGGAGTCAGCAGGCCGTTGAGTCGCTTCGCCAGTCTGTACGTGGGTGTGGGTATCTGGCTAATGATTGGCCGAAGTGGGTTTCCAGGCTTGTGCGTCTTGACATTTCCATACGCATATCCAGGTTTATATTCCCCAATGATCTTTGGCAGGTGGAGTCCGGACTTCTTGGCGTTCACAGTTTCGATCAGTTTGTTGACCTTTGCTTTTAATTCGGCTGTAGTGTCCTTCGTTACCCTTTGGAACTTAGTTTGGTCAGAGAGTATGATGTTCATTTTCGCCAGATATTCGTCTTTTTTAAGAATGACATATATTGGCGACTTGTCACCTCTCCTGACAACTATCTCCTTGTTCTCACGAAGGCTTTTAGCTGCCGCTTTAAGCTCGGGGGACAGTATGGTGCTTCTGTAGTTGCCTCGATTCTTTCCTCCTTCTGCAATAAGTTCTGCTTGTAAGGTATCTTTGGTAGTGACCTTCTTTTGTGTCTCGAGGTCGAATATGTCGTCCAACAGAATTTCCAACTCTACTTTCCGGGCCATTTCACTCGGTCTGGACATAACATGACAGTTGACATGAGGAAACTACTCCAAGCTTGTACTAAAGAGGCACCCTTCTTGAGCCCGGATGGGCACATGTATAAGCAAGTAGATGGGGTCGCCATGGGTTCTCCCCTAGGTGTCCTGTTTGCAAACTTCTACATGGGTACCATCGAGCAAAAAGTCTTAGTCGACATGAACTTGAAACCGGCCATATACTGCAGGTATGTTGACGACATTTTTACACAGGTACCTGATGTCAGACATCTGCAGGAGCTGAAGGAGGCATTTGAGCAGAGTTCCGTGCTGCGTTTCACTTACGAGACGGAAAAGGATGGGAAGCTGCCTTTTCTAGATGTAACAGTCATGGAAATGGGCGGAGGTTTCCACACTGCAGTCTACACTAAGGAAACAAACATAGGAATGTGCCTAAATGCCAACAGCGACTGCCCTGACAGGTACAAGAGGAGTGTTGTTAACGCATACGTCGACCGTGCTCTCAGCCACAGCTCAGAATGGAAGCAAGTCGACGAAGAACTCTGTAGGGTAAGGCAGGTCCTAGTCACTAACGGCTTCTCCAATGGTTTCATCGAAGACATCATAAGAAGGAAAGTGAAAAGCCATGCAACCTCTGAAGAGACAACTAACACAACACCTATACCCCCTATTAGACTATTTTACAGGAACTTCTTTTCCACAGCTCATAAAACGGAGGAAAGGGTCCTGAAAGATATTGTTAATAGAAACGTTATCCCTACAGACAAAAATCAGAGGATACAACTGACGATTTACTATAAAACCAGAAAAACGGCCAGCCTACTCATGAGAAACTCTCCAGACACAAAACAGAACGCTTTAAAAGAGACTAACGTCGTCTATGCCTTCAAATGCCCACTTGGGGACTGTAAGCTCCAAAAAAACCAGTATATAGGCAAGACAACAACATCTCTTTCTAGGCGTTTAACGATGCATAAGCAACAGGGCTCCATTAAGGAACATATAATCTCTTCCCACAACCAAACCATCGCCAGAGAAATCCTAGTAAACAACACAGAAATCATCGATAGATACAGCGATAGCAGGCGGCTTGACGTTTGCGAGGCACTACATATTAAGAAGTCAAAACCAGCAATCAACAGCCAATTAATGCACAACTATATTCTACCCACCTCAAGACTCCGCTCCAATATAGAAGCATCAAGAAATATGGACCAATAGGCTTTCTACAATCACTTCCATTTCAATACCCATTGTTTCGTGTTCTGTCTTGTGTTGATGAAATTAATACCCTATTAATGCCACCTCTTGTTCTGTCTTGTGTTGATGAAATTAATACCCTATTAATGCCACCTCACCCCATCCACCTCACTCAAATGTAGATATAAGCAAAATCGGAGATGCGTAAGTTCTATTCAGTTGTGTATTTGTAAACTAAAGTCTTTGAAAATGTAATAAGTTTTACGAAACGCGCTCGTGTCGCGTCAGACTAGAAATAAAAATGAATTTTGGAGAATTGATTTTTGAATTACCTCCAACAGTGAAAAGAAATGTACGAAAGATTGAGAAAATTCGTGTTAGAATTATTAATCTTACTTTTTCGGTCATATTTAATAATATATATATATATATATATATATATATATATATATATATATATATATATATATATATATATATATATATATATATATATATTGTCACGTGGGGGTGGGCGGTCCGGGGCTCTGCTAACACTCGGCTGCTAGGGGCTCAAAGGGCCCAAATACTCAGCCCCTCCGACTCCTTGGATTCACCGGAGTCTCCTTGGTCACACAAGATAGGACCAACAATGCCCACCTCCGCAGGTCTTTGCTTCCACCACAAAGGGGTGCCACTGATTCACCCTGGAAGCCCTTCAGTCAACCACGGGGAAACTGCTGTTAACAGTTCCGGCCTAGACCCGTGGGGGAGTGAAGGAAGACTCAGGCTTACCTATAACCATAACCTCCCTGAGTCTCGCCTGCCAGACAAAAAAGGTTGCAGGAACTCCTTTCCCGCCTGTCTTCTCCATCTTCCTCTTAGCAAGGTCGCCAGCTGGGTTATTATATCTGCACCCCAGCAATGCAGTTCAGTGGGTGTATTATATATCGTTTGTAGCCAGAAATGTATGCTCATAGAGAAATATCACAAATGGAGGCACACTCAAACACAGTAATAAAATGTGTGGATTTACTGATGCAAATTACATGAACGCACACACACAATCACAAGTAATACATGAATATGGAATATGGATAACGAGCCTGGAGATCGTCAGCCTCTTCTTCCACGACCATCCAACACTCCTTCTACTGGGCAGGAAGACAGGAGTCTCGCACTCTCACAGGAGGGCCTCTTCACCACGTCGGCACCTCTTCTTCACTGTCCTGCCATCCATACACACTGTCCTCTCTGACAGTCCTGGACACAAGCTGCCTTGCAGCCTATTCTACTATTAAAGTAATAAAGTCTTGCTGCCACATACACAAGTAAATATTGTGGCCTAACTAGCCTACTCATACAAGGGGTAATGGGAGGGAAAAATGATCTACCTTACACTCCTGGCTCACGACGCCTGTCCCTCGATGGTGTGAGGTTCCCACGCTTCCTTGGGTCGATCCTCGACGATCCAGGACGTTCCACAGGTCCTCAGGTGTCGTGAAGCCTTCGCGTCGTCGCCGTTCCAATCCCTGAGATTCAGCTGCCCCAATCCTGGTTCATCGATGGGCGCTGAGCTAATCACTATTTTTCCCCCACACTCGCCTCTCCCACAGGGCGTCGCTCCTTGTCCTAGGCACGGTGTCGTCCTTCCAAGATTCTCAGTGGATGTGACCCCAGTCACAGCTAGGCTTGCTCGCCCACCTTCCAGACCTCAACGTCCAGCCAGCGGCGCCGCCCAGCGTCGTCGCCGACTATTTTCCAAGTTTGGCACTTCTCTGCTCACTGAACTTGGTTCCTCTTTGGCTTCCCAGAAGCGCAGGGTCTCCAATAACTATGATGGCTGCGACAGCCAGCTCAATCCACTGAACAAGGCTTGCAGAGCCTCCAATCCCTGAGAGCAGACCGAGGCGCGTCCTGTCGCTTCCACGGTCAGTACAACTCTGACGTTGGCGCCGCCCGGGGCACTCGGTGACGTCATGGCGGGCCCTGATTTGTCGCCCGCGACCTACGTCGGCCAATCCGCGATCGGCTTGTCTCCCTTCCAAAAGGTCATATCTGCCGTAGGGGATACTGTTTCATTTTATAACAGGGCGCCAATTTTCCTTTATTTACAACTTATAAAATAACTCCCTTCCCTTAACTGGCAGCCGGTCTGGTCGCCACATATATCATTAGACTCCCTGAACCTCAGAGAATCAGTAGGGAGAGCTGATATGACTCTTTAAGCCGGCAAACGAAAGAAATAGGAGAGGGCACCGTAACATACCCCTCCCCTTAAAATAAGAGTCATATCGGAAGAGCAGCACTCAAGAGGGCAACCTATACTCTTGCTCCCTCCGTTCCTGAAGTGTCACTCCTCCAGTTGGCGATGTGGCTCGTTCCACCTTGCCAGTCACTTGTCTCATTATATCTCCACCTCGCATAGGACCGGGTGTGATGGGTGTTCCCTGAACACCTACAAGAAATCCTCTCTCCGTGGCTACGAGTGTACTCCCACGGCTCGTTACCACTGTAAGATTCAGTGCATGCAGCGCCTCCACCGCGTCGTGCACTCCGAGATAGTCTGGCATTTCCACTGCGTCCTACAGGTACCCCATGTTTCCTCTCATGATCTCCTCTTCGCCAATCTTCTCTCTTCTCGGTTCCTCTTCTCCCATACGTGCGTTGTCTCCTCACAGTGGCACTTGTAACCTGTACTCCATCCAGCAGCTTCCTCTCTTCCACACTAGGCTTTTGCGATGGCCCAATGCCCCTCTGGTTAGGCTGGCGCCTACCCTGGGTGTACCTATTCCCTGCTTTCTTCGTATTGCCTTTCCTATACCACTCGCTCCTTCGTTCCCGACGAACATCTTCACTCCTCCATGAGATTCTCTTCCCTGCAGACGTCTTCTTCGGTTCGTGGTTGGGCTCATCCACCTCCCTGTGGCTCACCTCACCACGGTGGTTCATCTTGCACCTACCACTATTCATCTGGCCGGCATAGGGTGCACTGCGTCGTGGTTCCTCCACTCTGCCCCTCACTGCCGTTCGCTCATCCACTGAGCTTACTTTATTCACGTTTCTGTATGGAGGGAGTGCGGTCTGCAGCCTCTCCGCCGCCCCAGGCGTTTGTACAGCTGCTCCTCGCCACTCCTCCACACGCATCATCAGGCTTAGTCGGAGGTCCCCGTCGGGGTTTTCCACAACCTCCGACGACCTCTCTGCACTCTCGCCCTCGTTGTCGTCGTCTCTGGCGACGTTTTCCCTGGCGAAGTCGGCTTCCTCACGACCATCTGGAACGACCGATACCTCACCTGGCAGGGTTGTACCGCTGCTTGCAACATAGGCACTCCTGGCCCAATCGGGTTGTATCCTGCCTCCTCCGAGGTCATTACCCAGCACCATCTGTACATGCTCTAGGGGTAACTTAGGGGCTACAGCTACTATAGCTTTCTCGACTCCGCAGTCGGCAATCAGCTGTACTTCGTGAAGTGGCAACCTGTATTCCTCCCCCACACTGCGTATCCTCACCACTCCCACAGGTGAATCATTAAATTCCTTGGGGAGAATACTCCTGGTCACCATACTTATGTCAGCACCCGTATCTCGAAGCACGGCAACCTCCACTGGGTCTGACTTTCCAAACTTCACGTTGGCCCCGAAAACGAAGGGATGTTCACCCAACTTCATTTCCCAACCATTCACGTTGGGTCCACTATAATATGGGGTGTGAACAAACACTCTCTCCTCTTCCAACATCAATCCTACATTCCTTTGGTGCTCCTCACACTCGCGGGCATAATGTCCTCTCACGCCACAGTTGCAGCATCGGCTGCCTCCCCTGGGCGGCCACTCGCCAGTCACTCTGGCGGTACCATTTGCAGACGCTCCCTGGGTCCTCCTTGGACTCCCTGTCGTCGTGTCCGGGACTGCAGCACTTGCTCCTGAGCTAGGTCCACTGCTCACAGCTTGGGGCTTCCTCCCCGCGTCTCTTGAGCTCTTGAACCATGTTACTTCATCGGGCACACTACTCTTGGGAGAGTCCCCACCCGTCCTCGCTCCTCCTGAACTCCTAAGGTTCCCTCCCGATCTGGGGTAAGGCGAGTGTCTGGGCGGCCCCTCCCTCCTGATATGTAGTGCCTCCTCCAGCATGTCGGCTCGGTCCGCTGCAGCCTTCAGGTCCTTAATACCTGCTTCTCTCACCCTTACTCGCAACTCAGGATGGAGCACCGACATGAACTTCTCCATCACTATCAGTCGTTTGATATCATCCACCGACTCCGCTTCCTCCGCCTTCAACCATCGTAGGAATTTCCGTTCCATATCCCTGGCGGTCTCGGCGTAAGTCTTTCCCGACGCTCTTGTACACTCTCTGAACCGCTTCCGGTACATCTCCGGAGTCAGCCGGAATGAGTGGAGAACCGCATTCTTAATCGCGTCATAATTAGTACACTCCTCTAGGTCCAGCATGTTATAGGCTTCCCGGGCCTCACCAGTCAACCTGCCCTGGACCAGAGCAGCCCAATCATCTTCCGGCCACTCCTTCAGAGTCGCTATCCGTTCAAAGTGTTCGAAGAACGCCTCAGCTTCTTGTGGTTCGAACGTAGGTAAGTCACGTTCCCTTACCTTGAGGTCATCCCGCCGTGCAGGTAGTGAGGGCAGACCACGTTCAACGCGACGCAATTCGACTTCTTTCTTTGCCTTTATCTCCTCCAGTCGCAGTTGTCTCTCTCCTTCTTCTCGCTGCAGCCGAGCTTCTCGCTCCTCTCGCTGCAGCTGCAGCCGTGCTTCTCGCTCACCTCGCTGCAGCTCAGCTGCACGTTCCTCTCGCTGCAGCTCAGCTGCACGTTCCTCCCGCTGCATTTGCGCTTCTCTTTCCTCTCGTCGCAGCTGGGCTTCCAGTTGCATCTTCATTATTTCCAGTTGCAGGCTCCTCTTACTACAGCTGGACCTTCCACTGCTCCCATGTTCACTGTGAATTCTCTCCACACTGGTAGGCGCTTGGGGTGGCCCTAGTCGGGACGGTTCACCTTGCGACGGCTCTCCTCGGGACGGCTCCTCTTGAGATGGCTCCTCTCCCGTCGCTTCCTCTCGAGCTGTGAGCTGTGCCATGATCTCTATCCTTCGCTCCGCTACCTTAGTCGTCCTCAACCTGATCCCAAAGTGGTTTGCCACTTGTTGGAGCTGGGCCTTGGTACACTCTTCCAAAATTCTCTCGTCCCTTGTGTCAATAAATTTCTTTACTTTGTCTTCCTCCATCTCTATATCATTGAGCATACACGACAGCACAGACAAGTTAGTAGGCACTAATTTCACCGTTTCAGTCCCTTAGCCGGTTGAGTAACAGTACCACCGAATTCGCTGGCCACACTGTATTAGTACCCTGGCAACACTTGTCTTGCAATTTGGTCCACACTGTAGCTTGATCCACGCTTCCTGGCGAAGTTCCCAGTTCTTGGCTACTGGGGTTCGAATCCTGGCAAGGTCGCCAGTTCTCTTGTCACGTGGGGGTGGGCGGTCCGGGGCTCTGCTAACACTCGGCTGCTAGGGGCTCAAAGGGCCCAAATACTCAGCCCCTCCGACTCCTTGGATTCACCGGAGTCTCCTTGGTCACACAAGATAGGACCAACAATGCCCACCTCCGCAGGTCTTTGCTTCCACCACAAAGGGGTGCCACTGATTCACCCTGGAAGCCCTTCAGTCAACCACGGGGAAACTGCTGTTAACAGTTCCGGCCTAGACCCGTGGGGGAGTGAAGGAAGACTCAGGCTTACCTATAACCATAACCTCCCTGAGTCTCGCCTGCCAGACAAAAAAGGTTGCAGGAACTCCTTTCCCGCCTGTCTTCTCCATCTTCCTCTTAGCAAGGTCGCCAGCTGGGTTATTATATCTGCACCCCAGCAATGCAGTTCAGTGGGTGTATTATATATCGTTTGTAGCCAGAAATGTATGCTCATAGAGAAATATCACAAATGGAGGCACACTCAAACACAGTAATAAAATGTGTGGATTTACTGATGCAAATTACATGAACGCACACACACAATCACAAGTAATACATGAATATGGAATATGGATAACGAGCCTGGAGATCGTCAGCCTCTTCTTCCACGACCATCCAACACTCCTTCTACTGGGCAGGAAGACAGGAGTCTCGCACTCTCACAGGAGGGCCTCTTCACCACGTCGGCACCTCTTCTTCACTGTCCTGCCATCCATACACACTGTCCTCTCTGACAGTCCTGGACACAAGCTGCCTTGCAGCCTATTCTACTATTAAAGTAATAAAGTCTTGCTGCCACATACACAAGTAAATATTGTGGCCTAACTAGCCTACTCATACAAGGGGTAATGGGAGGGAAAAATGATCTACCTTACACTCCTGGCTCACGACGCCTGTCCCTCGATGGTGTGAGGTTCCCACGCTTCCTTGGGTCGATCCTCGACGATCCAGGACGTTCCACAGGTCCTCAGGTGTCGTGAAGCCTTCGCGTCGTCGCCGTTCCAATCCCTGAGATTCAGCTGCCCCAATCCTGGTTCATCGATGGGCGCTGAGCTAATCACTATTTTTCCCCCACACTCGCCTCTCCCACAGGGCGTCGCTCCTTGTCCTAGGCACGGTGTCGTCCTTCCAAGATTCTCAGTGGATGTGACCCCAGTCACAGCTAGGCTTGCTCGCCCACCTTCCAGACCTCAACGTCCAGCCAGCGGCGCCGCCCAGCGTCGTCGCCGACTATTTTCCAAGTTTGGCACTTCTCTGCTCACTGAACTTGGTTCCTCTTTGGCTTCCCAGAAGCGCAGGGTCTCCAATAACTATGATGGCTGCGACAGCCAGCTCAATCCACTGAACAAGGCTTGCAGAGCCTCCAATCCCTGAGAGCAGACCGAGGCGCGTCCTGTCGCTTCCACGGTCAGTACAACTCTGACGTTGGCGCCGCCCGGGACACTCGGTGACGTCATGGCGGGCCCTGATTTGTCGCCCGCGACCTACGTCGGCCAATCCGCGATCGGATTGTCTCCCTTCCAAAAGGTCATATCTGCCGTAGGAGATACTGTTTCATTTTATAACAGGGCGCCAATTTTCCTTTATTTACAACTTATAAAATAACTCCCTTCCCTTAACTGGCAGCCGGTCTGGTCGCCACATATATCATTAGACTCCCTGAACCTCAGAGAATCAGTAGGGAGAGCTGATATGACTCTTTAAGCCGGCAAACGAAAGAAATAGGAGAGGGCACCGTAACAATATATATATATATATGGCACAACTCTCCTAAACACGAGAGTTAAGTATACAACTTTAGAACACTTTCCCACCAGGAGACTCGAACCCTAGCCAGCACAGAAGCCTTCCAGCAACTGGCATAACATACTGCAACATACTGCAGGTATGTTGACGACATTTTTACACAGGTACCTGATGTCAGACATCTGCAGGAGCTGAAGGAGGCATTTGAGCAGAGTTCCGTGCTGCGTTTCACTTACGAGATGGAAAAGGATGGGAAGCTGCCCTTTCTAGATGTAACAGTCATGGAAAAGAGCAGAGGTTTCCACACTGCAGTCTACACTATGGAAACGAACATAGGAATGTGCCTAAATGCCAACAGCGACTGCCCAGACAGGTACAAGAGGAGTGTTGTTAACGCATATGTCGACCATGCTCTCAGCCACAGCTCAGAATGGAAGCAAGTCGACGAAGAACTCTGTAGGGTAAGGCAGGTCCTAGTCAACAACGGCTTCTCCAATGGTTTCGTCGAAGACATCATAAGAAGGAAAGTGAAACGCCATGCAACCTCTGAAGAGACAACTAACACAACACCTATACCCCCTATTAAACTATTTTACAGGAACTTCTTTTCCACAGCTCATAAAACGGAGGAAAGGGTCCTGAAAGATATTGTTAATAGAAACGTTATCCCTACAGACAAAAATCAGAGGATACAACTGACGATTTACTATAAAACCAGAAAAACGGCCAGCCTACTCATGAGAAACTCTCCAGACACAAAACAGAACGCTTTAAAAGAGACCAACGTCGTCTATGCCTTCAAATGCCCACTTGGGGACTGTAAGCTCCAAAAAACCCAGTATATAGGCAAGACAACAACATCTCTTTCTAGGCGTTTAACGATGCATAAACAACAGGGCTCCATTAAGGAACATATAATCTCTTCCCACAACCAAACCATCGCCAGAGAAATCCTAGTAAACAACACAGAAATCATCGATAGATACAGCGATAGAAGGCGGCTTGACGTTTGCGAGGCACTACATATTAAGAAGTCAAAACCAGCCATTTTGCAACCAGCCAATGGCTGGTTGCCAAAACCAACCAGTCAAAACGAAACCATTGGAGAAGCCGTTGTTGACTAGGACCTGCCTTACCCTACAGAGTTCTTCGTCGACTTGCTTCCATTCTGAGCTGTGGCTGAGAGCACGGTCGACATATGCGTTAACAACACTCCTCTTGTACCTGTCTGGGCAGTCGCTGTTGGCATTTAGGCACATTCCTATGTTCGTTTCCATAGTGTAGACTGCAGTGTGGAAACCTCCGCTCTTTTCCATGACTGTTACATCTAGAAAGGGCAGCTTCCCATCCTTTTCCATCTCGTAAGTGAAACGCAGCACGGAACTTTGCTCAAATGCCTCCTTCAGCTCCTGCAGATGTCTGACATCAGGTACCTGTGTAAAAATGTCGTCAACAGGAGCGGGTTAAGGCGTACCTGTTATGCCAGTTGCTGGAAGGCTTCTGTGCTGGTTAGGGTTCGAGTCTCCTGGTGGGAAAGTGTTCTAAAGTTATATATATATATATATATATATGTCGTACCTAGTAGCCAGAATGCACTTCTCAGCCTACTATGCAAGGCCCGATTTGCCTAATAAGCCAAGTTTTCCTGAATTAATATATTTTCTCTAATTTTTTTCTTATTAAATGATAAAGCTACCCATTTCATTATGTATGAGGTCAATTTTTTATTATTGGAGTTAAAATTAACGTAGATATATGACCGAACCTAACCAACCCTACCTAACCTAACCTAACCTATCTTTATAGGTTAGGTTAGGTTAGGTAGCCGAAAAAGTTAGGTTAGGTAGGTTTGGTAGTCGAAAAACAATTAATTCATGAAAACTTGGCTTATTAGGCAAATTGGGCCTTGCATAGTAGGCTGAGAAGTGCGTTCTGGCTATTAGGTACGACATATATATATATATGCGAACAAGCCTGAATGGTCCCCAGGACTACATGCAACTGAAAACTCACACCCCATAAGTGACTCGAACCCATACTGTTTATATATATATATATATATATATATATATATATATATATATATATATATATATATATATATATATATTACATATATATATATATAAATATATATATATATATATATATATATATATATATATATATATATATATATATATATATATATATATATATATACATACACATCGTTTCCAGTGCTGAGATTCGAATAGAGGTCGTTAGCGAAGTACTTTGCGAGATATGTTCGAATGTTATCAGTATAAAGGTTGTGTTTATACTGTTTTCATTCATAGGCAGTGGGTTTTCCGGCTGGATAAACCAACATTTGGCCTTTGTTAATGAGGACAGGCTGAAGAGTTCTTTGTTGGCCTTCTAGACGAACGTTCTAGGACGTTGCCTGCCATTAGGTGGATAAGGGTTTTTGATATGCAGCGCTTCGGCTATGTCTAGCTTCTTTAGTCGATGGACTGGTCGATTATTTTGGTCTTGCTGGAAGGATCTCTTTTGTGATGGTCCGCTTGTGTGTAAAACATTATGTAGTCATTGGTAGAACCTTTGTTGTTTGGGTCAGGTCAGGTCATACTTTATCAGGTCAACCACCTGACAAAGTTTGCATTATATGACATGTAGGAAACGATGAGCACCTCTCCGGTATTCTATAGGCATATTTAGATTGTTATTATTAGCATTTATAGATGTATGTTTTCTCATATTTTAGTGCATTGTTTTATCTGTTAGGTAACATGTGTCACCGACTACTTTCTTTGATACTTTGGACTGAACGCGGCACAGTTGCCAAGTTGAAATACCCTGTTGTTACATTTTTATTTAAAATAGTAAATATTCTCTATATCGAAGGCCTACCATTCTTGAGTTGAATATCCGTTTTTTTTTTTTTTTTGTATTTCAAATCGTTTTGAGAAGTTTACACTTTGACTACAGACATGCTAATAACGAGAATAGAATAAAATCGCTAATAATCATACTCAGTCATTACCATAAAACCCGCGATAGGAGAAGTTGCATAGAAACACCTGCGGGAAATATGCATGTGTTTCGTGGACCTGTGTTGCGGGGACCTGTGTTACGTGGCCCTGTGTGGCGTGGACCCATGTTGTGTGTACCTGTGTTGCGTGTACCTGTGTTGCGTGTACCTGTGTTGCGTGCACCTGTGTTGCGTGGCCCTGTGATGCGTGGACCGCCTGTGTGTGACGGACGACACGGGACGCTGCACAACGGTGAAGCCAGAACATGGCTCAAACAGAATATAGTTATGGTGTAAATTTAGCAAACACCGCTGCTGATGTAAGATATTCACAGCTATACGGCGGAAAAACGGTCCATCCTCAGTCCCTGTTTGTCCAAGCTGTGGACGACCACGGCGAAGCATTCGCCAATTTCAATGCTGAGAATTAAAAAAAAATGCATTTTCTATACATAAGGCAATATTATTATATATTAGAATATTGTTCATAGTTACGCTTAGGTTTGGTTATGTTAGACGTTTAGGCTCTGTTGGCAATTCTTAGCATTTGCAGCATGTGGGTGACCCGCTCCCAAGCTGTGGTCATCGAAGCTGTGGACAACCTTAGAGACACAATCATTAATTTAAACGTACTGTCTATTCACAATATATTGTTACTATATTATATAACTAGCTGTACCCGGCCACGCGTTGCTGTGGCTCAGCAACCTTCACCGGTCTCCGAGTCCTCCCCACCATTCCCCCCTCCCTCGTCCCCTCGTTCTCCCCACCATCTCCCACTCCCCCGTCACCTCGTCTTCCCTACCATTCCCCCCTCCCCTGTCCCCTCTTCCTCTCCACCATTCCCCACTCCCTTGCCCCCTTGTCCTCTACACCGTTCTCCATTCCCCTGTCCCCTCGTCCTTCCCACCATTACTCCCTCCCCCGTCCCCTCGTCCTCCCCACCATTACTCCCTCCCCTGTCCCCTCGTCCTCCCCACCATTCCCCACTCCCTCGTCGGATGCATTCCCAAATGATCTGATGTTCCAATCACTGAAAAATAAGAACAGGTAAAAAAATAAAATAAAAACAATGAAAAAATAAAAAATAAACTATACTCACCAAATGAACAGTATGGTAAACAAAGCTCAATTCCAATGCAGTGTCACACAAAATAATTAAATCAAAATGGAAATAAACCGAAATCTATGAAAATTCCATTTATCAATGCAATTGGAAAAATTGATATGAAATTGTAACATATGTAGTATAGCGTGTGTTATCTTGAGGATAACACACGCTGTCACGGGCCCAGGAAGCAGCCCGTGACAGCTGACTAACACCCAGGTACCTATTTTACTGCTAGGTAACAGAGGCATAGGGTGAAAAAAAACTCTGCCCAATGTTTCTCGCCAGCGCCTGGGATCGAACCCAGGACCACAGGATCACAAGTCCAGCGTGCTGTCCGCTCGGCCGACCGGCTCCCTCCCTGTTGCTCTCACGTGCAACAGATGGCGTTTTTTTTTAACCATGTATTCTCCTGTCACAGGTGAGGCATGTATATCGTAGGTATATAAAAACACGCGCCTATTCGAATGTAACGGTGTGGCAAAATTTCAAGGCAATCGCTAAAGAGGTTTCGAAGATTTCCCTCACATACAAACACAGTTTAAAAAAAATTTTTTTTTAATCTTTACGTCACAGACGTAACATCTTTGTAGTATGTACATATGTATGTATATATGTACATACATAGTATGTATGTACCTGCTCGGATGCGAATGGAACGTTGTGTGAAAATTTCAAAGCAATCGGTGAAGAACTTTCGGAGATTAGCGATTTTGAACAAACGAACATTTCCATTTTTATTCGTATAGATTTGATTAATAGTTAAGAGTGGATTAGGTTGTAGAGATGTGTAGGTTCTGCTGGAAATTATTTATAACTGCAGTGCGTTGCTGAAGCAATTGCAACCTCTCATCAGGCTAGGCTCGTTAAAGCGGTCGCCTGCCCAAACAACCCCCCCCCCCCCATGCTGATGACACGTATGACAATTTGTATTATGTATTAAAAATAGTTTTACTCGTACATAAATTAGTATTGTTATATACTGGAGTTGTGAGTATAGGTACGCTTAGAATAAGTTAGGATTCGTGTCCATATACCAGATAAATTTATATATCAGAGCTACAGGAATTAGACAAGACAAACAAAGTCGAACAGACAGATAGCGTTGGGAGCTACTGACTGCTTTTGTTTGGCACAGTGCCACACTTGAAACATGCTGGATAAGCAGGAGACAGAAGGGAACGTGCTACAGTGGTCAAGGAAGAACCTGTCCAATTGAACCAAGCACCCAAAAGAGGGAGAAGTCATCAGAGAGTTGGAGATTGTACAAGGAGGCTCCCACAGTGGACAGTTCAGGAATCCTTCATATATCTGGTTCCTGTGACTGAACTTCCATAGGAAAACAGGACCCTTGAGCTAAATATTTTCCTGAAAATCTGTAAATGTGTTTATCCCCTCTTGCGAAATTTGAGTGGAATAAACACATGGGAAGAAGGGGAAATGCTTCTGGAAAACCCTAAAAATGTTGCTGGAAACTTGGATATGATCTTGGAAGACCTGGATATGATCTTGGAAGACCTGGATATGATCTTGGAAGACCTGGATATGATCTTGGAAGACCTGGATATGATCTTGGAAGACCTGGATATGATCTTGGAAGACCTGGATATGATCTTGGAAGACCTGGATATGATCTTGGAAGACCTGGGTATGATCTTGGAAGACCTGGATATGATCTTGGAAGACCTGGATATGATCTTGGAAGACCTGGATATGATCTTGGAAGACCTGGATATGATCTTGGAAGACCTGGACATGATCTTGGAAGACCTGGATATGATCTTGGAAACCTGGATATGATCTTGGAAGACCTGGATGTGATCTTTGAAGACCTGGATGTGATCTTGGAAGACCTGGATGTGATCTTGGAAGACCTGGATATGATCTTGGAAGCCTGGATATGATCTTGGAAGACCTGGATATGATCTTGGAAGACCTGGGTATGATCTTGGAAGACCTGGATATGATCTTGGAAGACCTGGATATGATCTTGGAAGACCTGGATATGATCTTGGAAGACCTGGGTATGATCTTGGAAGACCTGGGTATGATCTTGGAAGACCTGGATATGATCTTGGAAGACCTGGATATGATCTTGGAAGACCTGGATATGATCTTGGAAGACCTGAATATGATCTTGGAAGACCTGGATATGATCTTGGAAGACCTGGATATGATCTTGGAAGACCTGGATATGATCTTGGAAGACCTGGATATGATCTTGGAAGACCTGGATATGATCTTGGAAGACCTGGGTATGATCTTGGAAGACCTGGGTATGATCTTGGAAGACCTGGGTATGATCTTGGAAGACCTGGATATGATCTAGGAAGACCTGGATATGATCTTGGAAGACCTGGATATGATCTTGGAAGACCTGGATATGATCTTGGAAGACCTGGATATGATCTTGGAAGACCTGGATATGATCTTGGAAGACCTGGGTATGATCTTGGAAGACCTGGATATGATCTTGGAAGACCTGGATATGATCTTGGGAGATCTGGATATGATCTTGGAAGACCTGGATATGATCTTGGAAGACCTGGGTATGATCCTAGAAGACCTGGATATGATCTTGGAAGACCTGGATATGATCTTGGAAGACCTGGGTATGATCTTGGACGACCTGGATATGATCTTGGAAGACCTGGATATGATCTTGGAAGACCTGGATATGATCTTGGAAGACCTGGGTATGATCTTGGAAGACCTGGATATGATCTTGGAAGACCTGGATATGATCTTGGAAGACCTGGGTATGATCTTGGAAGACCTGGATATGATCTTGGAAGACCTGGATATGATCTTGGAAGACCTGGATATGATCTTGGAAGACCTGGATATGATCATGGAAGACCTGGATATGATCTTGGAAGACCTGGATATGATCTTGGAAGACCTGGATATGATCTTGGAAGACCTGGATATGATCTTGGAAGACCTGGATATGATCTTGGAAGACCTGGATATGATCTTGGAAGACCTGGATATGATCTTGGAAGACCTGGATATGATCTTGGAAGACCTGGATATGATCATGGAAGACCTGAATATGATCTTGGAAGACCTGGATATGATCTTGGAAGACCTGGATATGATCTTGGAAGACCTGGATATGATCTTGGAAGACCTGGATATGATCTTGGAAGACCTGGATATGATCTTGGGAGATCTGGATATGATCTTGGAAGACCTGGATATGATCTTGGAAGACCTGGATATGATCTTGGAAGACCTGGATATGATCTTGGAAGACCTGGATATGATCTTGGAAGACCTGGATATGATCTTGGAAGACCTGCATATGATCTTGGAAGACCTGGATATGATCTTGGAAGACCTGGATATGATCTTGGAAGACCTGGATATGATCATGGAAGACCTGAATATGATCTTGGAAGACCTGGATATGATCTTGGAAGACCTGGATATGATCTTGGAAGACCTGGATATGATCTTGGAAGACCTGGATATGATCTTGGAAGACCTGGATATGATCTTGGAAGACCTGGATATGATCTTGGAAGACCTGGATATGATCTTGGAAGACCTGGATATGATCTTGGAAGACCTGGATATGATCTTGGAAGACCTGGATATGATCTTGGAAGACCTGGATATGATCTTGGAAGACCTGGATATGATCTTGGAAGAATTAGATATGATCTTGGACGAACTGGAAGTCCTGGAGAAATCGCAAGAATGCCCTAGCAAGTGGCTGGTTGAGTCCTACTTCAGCAAAACGTTATGAATATTTAAGGTGTAGATACTAGAAGGAGGGAATTATCAGGGGAAGGGGCCAAACCATTACGACTATATAGCACTTGGAAGGGGTCAGAATGAGGATTTGGGATGGGACGGGGGGGGGGGGAAGTGCCCAACTACTTGGACGGTCGGGGATTGATCGCCGACCTGC